>NW_008240046.1:266126-315043 GCF_000691975.1 Corvus brachyrhynchos
CTGAACAGCAGCACAGCCTTCAGGTGTATCAGGTACTCCCCCCCATTTTTTATCATCAGCAAACTTGCTTAGGCTGCACTCTAGTCCAGGCTGCTGATAAACAAGTTGAATAAGGCTGGATCCCTGGGCAACACCATTGATTATGGGTCTCCAGCTGGATTCTACTCCACTGATCATGACTGTCTGAGTTCTGCCATTCAGCTAGTAACACCATTTAAATGGAGGATGCTGGAAGAAACTTACCTGATTTGAAATAAATAATTAGATCCTTCACATAAATATTCCATTTACCTGCATATTTGAGAAGGGAAGCTGGAAAGACCCTCTTCTCTGGCACAAAACCAGTCACAATACAATGAAGATTTAAAAACTAAGCACAAAAGATTTTATTCATTTTTCTATAACATAATTTTTAATATATGTTGAATTAAAAATCTAAGACAATAAATGTCCTGAAGTGAGCACAAAGCTAGAATTCACTGACTGCTCTTCAGTGTTGATGCTGCACACTGCGGGATGACAATTTTGTTGTACTCTCAATCAAGGTGCTGGGAAGAAGACCAATACTTGAGTAGAATGAGTAAGAGATTGCTACATTTTGGTATAATACATTTATCCTGACGTAGAAACAGAAACTTTAAGCAATTTCTTTATTTAGGGAGATGCTTGGGAAGATAAAAGATTCTATAGATTTACGACTTGCCTAATGGTCTCTTTCCAATTACTTAATGTCCTCATTTGTCTGAGGCTAGAAACACTATTCCTGCCAAGGCAGGCAATCTCTAATGTGTTGATATTTTTAATCCTGAAATACTTCTTGTCCTTAATCCAAATAGGGGCTTCATCCTCTTAACATGAGAAGTTTTCCTCTTTGAGGAATTCCTGTATCAATAGACCAGTTGAGTCTATTTCATAAATGACATAATAACTGTTTGTTTTTGTTTCCCAAGAAGGGCTTGGACATTTCTAAATGTTCAGAGAACTACTAGGTATTTAGAGTTGTATGGTTGCACCCCAGAGCTGCTGCTTTAGGTTTTTAGTGGCTTTTTTACCCCCTTCTTTTTGTTTCTGGTGAAGATTGCCTGCTGAAGCTCTTCAGGAAAGAACTGCAAAACCCAACCAAATTCTTACAAAATCATAACTGTCATGGGGTGTGTATATAGTTAAAATAAGAGAGCCATGCAGTGATCAATCAATGTATGCAATTAAAACCTGCTGTTATTAATATTATAGTTTCTGTGTTTGTCAGTCAAGTAAATATAGTAGCAGAATGTAACTTAAAGGTTTGCTTACTGTCTTTCATGTCTTTTGGGGGATGAATTCCAGCCTATAAATCTAGACATATTATACACAATGTGATGTATGAAGTATAAGGGGGTGAAGCCCCTTTAGTATACACTTAGGTATAAGAGAACAGCAGAAAAGGACTAAGGAGGACTTGATTTACATGAACTAGGTGTAAGAAAATGAAAATCTCATTGATGCATATTCTGCAAATATTTCATACTTAATTCTGCTAGTGTTTGTTATTTTTGTCTGTGATTTCTACCTACAAGACAAAGATAAAGCAGCTGTTCTAATTGTTATGAATAATTTACCTTTTAGTTTCAAAAGCACTGATATTTGTACTTTAGAAATACAAAAAGGAAAAAATGAACTTTCAAAGAAATGGTAAGCAGAATACTTTCACAGTCTTTATGATGAAACATTCCCTGTTTGTTGCCCATACGACAGCTCTGGCAACATTATAAATCTTTCTAACCTTCCTCTTCCAATTTAGCTATACTCACGGGGATATATGTTGAGGGCATCTTAAGCATAAAGAAAACAAAGATGCTAAGATACAAAACAAATACGACAACTAGAATTTTTAACCTGTGTGGGTTTGGAAAGGATTTATACTGTAAATCAAAGGGAAATTCCTTTGTGCCTCTCTTCTTTTTAAAAAATTCACCCATGCTTTTTTCTCAGTGCCAAGACTGTTCTATTCTGTCTCTCAACTTTTATATTCTAGAAGTGCATGGATTAGTTGGCTGTATAAGAAATTCAAAATATTGTCCATGTTGGCATATATAGACTCTCTAAGTATTCGGCAATTAGATTTATGTGCTAGGGTAGTGATACAGAAAAATTTCAGTCCCATCACTTTCGCTATGGAGCATGAGGGAAAGCTATGGAAATAGCATATAAGCTCCTGGCAGCCAGGAGTAGTAACCCTTTCTTTGTATTTAACTGCAGCCATATTGGTTAGCCTGTAAGGATGCATAAGTCATCCTTTATGACTTGATGCTGGACTTATAGAAATGAAAAGGTTTTTTTTGTAGGAGGTAAAGAAGTCTTAAAATAGATAGGGGAACAAAGTGAAATAGAACCTGAAGTGAAGAAAGAAACTATCCTTCACTCCCTATGATGAGGCAAAATAAAGAAATAAATGCACCAATAAATAAGTTAATAAAGGTGCATAATGTGACCAAAAAAAGAGAGTATTTTCCTTATATAGTATTTAAATGACCTTGCAAAAGAAAAAAGTCACATTAACTGGTAATGAAATGGGACAAGGGCAGTCCTGCTGTCACAGCACATAACATCCCCTTTCAGTTTTTAGTTTATTGCTTGCTGTTCAGGATTTGTTTACTTTGAATTTTAAAATTAAATTAATGAGTAACAGTAAAAAATTAGATGTTATTTTTGGTCAGAATAATAAAAGTGAAGTTTTAAACAGCCTCCCATATGGTGATCCAAGCACAAACAAAGGAACAGAAAAAGACTTCAAAGGGTCTGCAACTCATGGGGCAAAGGAAGTAGTGTATTTGTTGATGCTTCTCCTTATCCCACAGAAACTCTTCTGTATATATACCTCATAATTAGGGCTTCGTGTGCCTGCAGGGAGGGTACACAGCCAGGGAGCAGCCTTTATGCACAGCATGCTACCCTAGCAACCTGATAGATTTCCAGCAGAAATTTGTGTGGGAGTTAATGCTGATCTTTGCAGAGTTAACCCATTTTTGGAGAGAGAAGTATGCACAGCTGTTATGGACTAGTCAGCACAGTTTGCCTTCTGAAATGTATAGGAAAAGAACTTAGTCAGTATGTTCATATTTGGATATGTACCTGGAATTTCCTTGCTCATCTACCAAATCCCTTTGTGTAGAGTAATGTGGCATCAGCTCACTAACTGTGCTCTTGACATTTCTTAGGTTTGGCATTTAATTGTCACCTAAGCATGATATGAGTTTTGAGTCTGTCTTTTGCTCGGTTATACTAGAATAGCCTTTTAAAAAGTGAAATTTCCATCTGAAGCTGAGCTCTGTCAGTCTTAGCCCAAGTCCTAGGACTAATATATGAGAAAATGTAAATGAATACAGAAGTGAGTGAGAAAGGCATGAGGAGAGGAATTGTGTTTCACTGAGAACTCCAACATCAATAAATCTTTGGGACCAGAATGTTTATATCTCTTGTCCTTGCACTTTCCTCAGATCAGAGCTAGAAAACATTACTACCACAGAGTGAATAGCATATATGTGTCTTGTGGCTGTGTTAATCTCATGCAGTATTTTAAGAGCATAGAGAAGAATAACCCTTTTGGGTGTGCAGAGAGTGGGAAATTGCCTAATGATCAAGTGTGAAAGAGTAAGGCTGTGGAAGAGACAGATTTCTGAATCTCTGACAGGCTGTAGGGACTATTTGCAGCTTATATAATTGAATTTTGAACCACTAGAAGAAGAATTTATGTGCACAATTTCTGCTGTTTTCCATCCCTGGAGGAAAACTTCACTGCATCACAGTCTACCCAATCATCTGATATCCTCATTACTCAGCAGAAAAACAGATCTGTGTGATAGGAGGTGTATGTTTGCATAAAGTCTCAATGACATAAACCTGGAAAAATTCTGATTTTAGCTGTCAATTGTATTGTTAGGGTAATGAAGAGACTTTCACCTTTCACAGTCAAGTGCAAAGCTAAGAGAGTCACATGCAACAGGCACCTAAGATTCCAGTGGGTTTATCAGAAGTAAAGTTGAGAGCCTCTAAGTGAAAGTTTCAGCTTTCCCTTTACTAGCACTTAAAACCTAAAAATGCTGTCAGTTCATTCCTGTTAAGTTTCCTTGGATTTACTAATCTAATTTAAGTGAAAATTCTTGAAGAAATTTTGGCCTTATATCCTCAGCTATTTCCACTGACAAAATTTGAAATCAGTTTATGCATTAAGCTTGTTTGGACTTCCAAACCCTTTTTGTCTGGTAATTGACTTCCTAGTATTAATTAAAACAGTAGGGCAGAATAGTAAAACATGAATGGATTGAAGCGGAGTAGACTAGTCTGGGAGAAGTATTTTGTACATCTTCCTCATATTCTCGGGATACCCAACTCTTCTCCTCACACAAGAATTACGCATATGTCCACGTAACTGATGTGTAAAGGACTGCTCATTTGACCAAAACCAAAATGAGGCTGAGGATGAAGAGTCCTTGTGATGTCGTCTGCCACAATGCATCTCCATTGTGCTTAGAGAAGTCTACGGTATTGTGTCTCTGATGCTGCACTGGAAAAGAAGTAGTTCCATATCGCTGTAAACCAAGAATGCTGTAAGCAACACAGTAGAATTTCAGTTTTTTTATAGTATACTAACCACAGTTTTATTTTACCCACATGGAAGTGTGAGATGGGTTTGAACTATTACAATCAGCTTTATAGATAAATACATCTTTATTATCAAGTTCCCTATCAGTCTTTCTACCCAATTTGAAATTTTATATTGATATCCTTCAACACTGCAATATATTTTATCATTTGCCACAATAAAATCAATAGCTTTACTGAAATCCCTACTAGAACTGAAGGACCACTCACTATAATAGCAAGAAAGAAGTCTTTGCAAGGTTTTCTGAAGATGTCTGTCTGGATTTGCTGGATCCACTGTATTATTTGCAGAACTCATAAAAATATCCTATTACTTGGACACCACTACAATGGAACCATAATATTAAATTTTTATTTTGCAACTTAAATAACTAAAATTAGCATTCAAAGTGACTTTTTTATCTTCTAAATTTGAAACTTCCATGAATAGGCTCTAAATGAACTTTGTACTGCTGGAAGGAAGCCTTTCATGTGGTATTCATCAGTTGCTATGCTTGTTCAAAGCACTAACGAATAAGAATGCAATCATTACGATATAGACTAGTTCTAGCCCCTTGAAATCAACACATTAGAATAAGAAACTATTCATGCCACACCTGGATAAGTTCACCAGGCAATTAAACATGAAAGATACAATTAATCTTTTTCCTCTTCATCATGATTTATACAACGGTTTAAATTAATTTCCTTTTTTCAAAATTAGGACAGATATCTTAATAATATAAAGTTGATTCTATATGTTTGTGAACTGGACATCTATATGTTTGTTCACATTAGGCTTAAAGTCTTCCATCCCCACAGTATTTTTTAGAAATCTTTTAGAAATTTTTACTATTTGGCAAAGAGGGTCTAGCAGCCCCAAATCCCTTCTGGCTCAAAGTTTGTGCTGGTATGATATCAGAATATGTCATATGACCCTGAACTGAATTATTCCTCATATAGTCTGCATTATAGCCAAATTTTCACCAGAGCTATTGTTCTATTTCTCATATATAACCTTAGGACAGACTGCTTTACCTCTGGTCCATACTGTCTTAAGAAATTGATTTCTGAGTCCAAACTTTGACAAAAGCTTTCTGTATTTCACAAACACCCGTTATAACCACTAAAATTTATTAATTACCATTATGGCAATGGCAGCTGGATGTTCATGCTTTTCCACTGACTCCCATTCAAATTCCAAATATTTTAAAAGCTTTTCAAACATTCATCTATCTTCATTTGCTTTGTTTCTCAGCCAGTTCCTCCAACACCTGCCCCATCCTTCCTACAGAGTCATGCCTGCTGGTGTGAAAATATGTTCTTTTGCAGAGTTCTATGAAGCAGCCTACTTGCATTTTTCCTTCTAATCCAGCCTTAATTGCCTTTCTAAACTTAAAACTGCATTCTTTTTTATTTTTCTTTACACACATTTGCTTTCTGTAATGCTGTTACGGGGGTATATTACATTGCACATAGTCCTGTCTGTTTTGCTATTTTAATACATATATTTTAATGGTGCAGCAAATACATGTGGTACAAACTGGGCTACCTTTGTTTTGGCTCTGTCTGTGTATTCTAGTATGGCTGGACTTATTTATGGGTATAGTAAATACTTACAATGCTATCTATGCTTCTATTCTGCATGGATATAGGAGTTTGCGTGACACAGTATGTATCATCTTTTGGCGTGAGTGTGTCCACTGTGACAGCAGTGCTACGTGTGCTTTTACCCTTGCTCATGTCTTTTCAAACTTATGCTTCATAAGTCAATATTGTAACAGGAGAAGGGATGGTGGCATAGAGTTTGAGAGCACTTGAGGACACTGAATAAATCACTGAAACACTTCAGCCAAGGCTGCTGATGCAAACTAACAAAATTAATGATTCTGCCCCTCTACTTTGTTCTGGTGAAACCCCACCTAGAATACTGAGTCCAGCTCTGAGGTCCCCAGCACAGGAAGGACATTGACCTGTTGGATCAAGTCCAAAGGAGGGTCATGAAGTTGATGAGAGATTTAGAATGAAGTGGTAACTTTGCCTACAGCGTGACTTTACCTACAGGGTGATTCTGTGGACAGAAAAACAGGAGTAAAAGCATTTAAGATGGATCAAATTTGCTTTTTCAGTTGTACTTAGCTAGTAAAATTTTTGTCACACGTATATGGCCACTGTGAGAGAATCACAAATACCTTTTCAATACTTCCTTGACAGGCATTTGCAGCAAACTTGTCAGGTTTCCTGTAGGACCTGTTTTCTCTAAAATTAGTGTGTTGCTTCACTGTATTGCGGAGACTTTTTCAGAGTGGCATCCTTCTCCTTGCCGATACATACTTCTGTTCAAATGATGCACTACATGTCTCATTTTACATAGAATGAAGATCAGGGTATCGCTGTCATGAGACATTTGAAATTCTTCATGCAATCTGCACTATGAAGGAACATACTGTGAACTGGAGAGATCACCTTTTGGGCATCTTTCAGCTGGTGGCATATTTCCCTCTTAGGAAGGCTGACAGTTCTTGCCCTAAATCAAGATTTGTTCTGCTGCTGAATAATGACACTCTGCAGTACTTTGGATATTTGGCTCGCTTAGAACTGAGGTAATCCTTTCTGTGTCAGGTTATGTAAATGCAGTTGGCTTATGTTGCTTTTTCATAAGTTACAGAAACCATAGTGCTTTTATAAAAGTTAATATAGTTTGTAATTAGTTCTTATTTTCGGTTGTTTATTCTTCCTCCCCAGTTGCATTCCAAAGCCTGTTACTCTCTGAGCACTTGTTCAGAATACAGGTCTTACTGTCTGGTGTATTTTGCATCCTTTATACATCATCAATATCAAAGACACTGTTTTTCAGCATGTTATGGGATTTTCAGGATAGAAAGAGACTGTGTATACTGGTATTTTTTTTCATATGACAAAGTACTATGATGATGCTCTTAATTATTACAGAATGTTTCAATAAAAATATTCCTATGTAATATTATCAAATTCATAATTAATGTTCTTTAAAAATATTTTTCTATGTGAATATTTCTACAATGCTCTGAAGTATTATAAGCTTTTGATACTGTGTTTATTCTAGGGTTTTCGTATATGTTTAAGTCTTTTAACTGTTGTACTGCCAATGATGTATATGCATTTGACTGTCAGTACTTCTGCTGGCACCAAGATGAAATGTGGAATCTTTTCCTTAAGAGTCCGTAAAGAGAGAGCACATGGGCAGCTGTTGTTAGACAATGTGATCTTCACTGACTTTAAGCAGACATTAAGATCCACATAGAGAGGAGCAGGCCTGGAAGGTCAGTTGTGTCCAGAAAAACAAAATTGTCATTTATGCTTCTTTTACTGTGTTATTATTTCCACTATACTTTGCTTACAGATCTGAGACAATCACTGCCCTTCTCACTAGTGAGTAATAGCAAGAAAAAATTAAAAGCTGAAAGAAGTAGCTATGGTACTTAATTTGGGGTTGAGATAATCCAAGACAAAAAAACTAATAAATTAGATTTAAAAAAAAGAAAAAGGAAAATAGGTTGTTTTTTTTTTTTTTTTAGCCTTTCAATGACAGCAATAAAATATAGCCACGTCAGCAGAAAGTTCCTGCTTGGTGTATTGGATTTATGTGTTTTCTATTGACTTGACTTCAACAGTATGAGACCCACTTACTTCCTTAAGGAAATTGTTATTTAAACCCATTTTCTACTTTATCAGACCCTTACTTTATTGCATATTGCATTATATGTTTAAATCTGTATAGCTCAGTTGGCTTCCATGTAGCTGTTCACTTTCTGAGAATTTAGTGTATGTGCAAAGGTGGGTCCCTGTTGTTTGCTTTTATAGACTCTTCATAGATTAGCAAGGAGATGACTTACCTGACTTCTCAAATTTGGTAAACCTTCCCACACAAAATTATCCTGACTGTTATAAATTTATTCATACTTTTGATTAGGAAACTAAAAATGTGTTAATAAGTAATAAATTAATAACGCAAGGTTCACAAAAGCAAGCAAAATAATGAAAATTAATTGCAGTGTCATGAAAGGAAAAAATCTGCTTTATGTTGATAAGTATATCCTGAAATATAAATAATTTTTCTTTTTAAGCGTTAAGTAAATGTTGGGTGAGGAATTTTTTTCCATGGGGATGACATTAAAATGTAAACTCATTTAAAATACTGCTTTTCTAAAATGCAATTGATTTTTTTTCATCAAATGACAGGGGAAAATCCTCCAGATCTTCTCAAGAATATAACCTGCAGACTGACCTGGCAGACCAATCATGTAGATTTCAGTATCAGTTAGAGATGTATAGTCCTATAATAATAGACACGCAGATATTATATAAGCATATAAACTATGATGCTTAATGGCACATCTTGCTCTCAAAGAAACCACAAGTCACTGAAATGTTGCAAAGGGTTCAACAAAGATGAAATCAATTCTTTATTTTACCTATACTGAGAACATGTTTTGTTGAGTATATATTAATCTTCTTGCAGTTTTCTCTTCCTCTGTAAATTGAAGAAAAAAAATCTTACAGTATCAGTTCCTGTGCCCTGCTCATTAAAGGCCTTTTAATTTATTTTGTCCTTCACTGCATGGTTTATGTTTGAAATACAGTTGAATTCTCATCTAGTCTGTCCCTTCTTCTCTGATAATAATAATAATAATAATAATAATAATACTCCATTTAAATTTTTCTACAGCATCTTTTTCTCAGCTAAGATTTTCTCTTTTATATTATTGGGCTTTTATTTGAAAACAGGCACCTTGCAATTAATTACGCTAATCATAGTAAAAATGGTTTTGGTTAATTTTTGGGTTTTTTTCTTCTTTTTTTCAATGTGAAGGTGAGGCATACTTTCAATATACAAAATTTTTTTCAAAATACGTGTGTATACTAAAAATTATTTGAATGTGTTCTGTTTATGAAGAATTTCTGTAAAATATATGATACAAATTTTCAGTAAATTTAAAAACTTTTTAGTCATGGATTCCTATTTTCTTAGGAATTTTGTTCTTGTTTTCTTTCCAGAGAACTAAGAAAAAATTCTTTTAAAGTATGAAAAATGAAACAAAAATTTTTACATACAGTCAAAATGAATGAAAGTAGCTTCGTAATATATTTAGAGAACTACCTACCCATATAATAACTAGACCTATGAATCACTAGGAATAAATAAAAATTATAAACATATTCAGCAGCTGTTTCTTAGTTACTTTGCATCTTCCTTCTCATTATACTTTAAATTCTTTTTTTGCGTTTCTTTCCTTACCTTGTATTCTATGCTTTTGAATTTTTCATGTCATGTCATATTTATTTGACATTCAAGGAGCAGTTCCAACAAGCTCTTTTGACATCTTTTAATAGTATTTCGGCAAAACCCTTTTGAATATAGGGGGTGTTTTGGGGGTGTGGAAGGCATTTTAAATAAATAGCTACATAGGTTTAATTTTCATCTTCTTAAGTGGGTGAGATGACATTCACTAGTTAATATACAGATTTCTAGCTGTCAGGATAATACTAACAAAACAGACAAGAAAACATTAATCCTAAATACCTGATACTTCATTAACTCATGCAAATAGAATTTTTACAAAGCTATATGGATTTAAATAAGAAAACAAGAGATTTAATGTAAGATTAAAATAAAATTTATTTATTAAATAATAAACTATAATATTTAAATAATAGAATTGTTAGCCTTTTTCCATGTTAATAAGCCATATATGCACTGTTGTACTCTGTCTGCATGGTAGCAGACATAGCCAAAATAGTCAAAGCAATAAATATCTTTCATTTACAAATGAATGAGGAACACCTGTAGACAGCTGAAGAGAGTTTTATAAAGGATACTATTCCAAAAGAACATTATATTCTATAGAATTTATGTTCTACAGACGCATGAATTATAGGAATTATCACAGGACAATTTGTCAGTCTACATTTTTACATACAAGTTTAGAACATATTTTCAAACCTATGTTTAAATCCCTGTTACTTCCTTATCCTGGGTAATTCTTTAATTCAGTGTAAAATTCAATGAGCTCACTTTAACCATTTTTCTTGATTCAGAAGTATTCAGTCATAGACCAGCAGCTATTACTGTAGGCACAGTAAAACCAAGTGTCTTGTGGGCAATGAAGACATTTGACACTGAGAAATAAGGACCATGACCTAATAATTTTTCTAATAAAGTTATCACTAAAACTTGACATGGATTATAAAAATCAAAAGATTCAAAATATTAAATGAACTTTTTAAGAGAAATTCTGCTAGTTTTCTAATAGTTGGGGTTTTTTTTCCCCAGTATGTCTTGTGTTAACCTTAAAACAGGCATTCTTTATGCTCCATAAATGTGTGTAGAGGTCTTTTCTGAAGAAGTTACTCAACTAAAACAGGTGTTATTATTGGGCTCTATGTGTAGACCTTCATTCAGTTTATAGAGTCTAGATCACTTTTGGGTCATTACAAACAAGTATTAGAGGGTATGGTTTGGTTTATGATTTATAAATCAAAGTTGTGTGTGAACAAGTATGAATAAATTCTGACTGTGCTTAAGGTCCAGAACTGAATCAAGTTAATTCAATAGCTTAGAGAATTCTATTGAAAATTATTCATTTCCCCACCCCAGCAAACAGATAGGTTATGATAGGGAGAACAATACAGATTTTTATGCCAATGGTAAATACATCAGCCTCTGATTTACAATATAGTACTCCATCTAATATGTGTTCAAAAAAAAGTATAGATGTATACACATTTTGACTGGAAGACTTGTAATGAACCTTTTAGTATAGCAATTCATCAGTATCCACTGAAAATTAGTTTTAATTGGAAAGATAATTCAACTCTTAACAGTAAAAATGCCTTTCATTATTGTTTTATTGGAGATTGGAAGTCTGACTGAACTGCCCTGTAAAACTAATCAGAAATACAAAGGAATAGTTCATTATAGCAATTTCACTCATTTTTGGTCTTTCATATTTTAATATTTGTTTCTTTGTATTTATGATTTTTTTAAATAGCTAAAGATTTCACCCTCACAACTAAATTTTCTAAAAGAGAAATAGTTTTATTTCCTGTGCTCTTGCCTTGCCTTTTCCCTAATTCCATAAAGGAGTCAAGTGTAACATCAGGGAGAGTATGTAACTGTAGTTTTAAGAATTTTTATAACTGGCATTCTAAAATGGAATTTTTAAAAGTAAACCATATATTGATTATACGCCAGTTAATACACCCATCTTCAAAAATCATTGGCTTTCACCATAAACGTTATTTCAAACTCTGTATAGCCAAATCCTACATTTCAGCATGGCAGATCAATCTTTGACCTTAAAATCTTGTCTTTAAAGAACCTTTCATGGGTAAGAACAGTTTCCTTCAGCAATATATACCCACTAGATTAGCATTTTGCCATAATTGTTACTGATTTCCACAGAGTGATAGATCAAGTTCATTTGTCAGGATATCAATTAAGTGGTATAGATTTGGAATTGTGTTGCCCTGATGATGATGTGGTGATGGAGTATGTGAGGAATAAATTTTTATGTGTGATGGTAATATAAGAGTTTCCCCTTGTTCAAATGTAATTTAAATAGACAAAAATAGAATTCTGTGCCTTTTTTAACAAGGATAAATGAAATGATTCATTTGCAAATTGCATGTCCCCAAAGTAACTGAAGAAAAAGTTATGTTCTATGAATAAATAGGTTCAATGTGGGTTACAAAGTCTTTATTTTCAAAGGCAAATTGTTAAAATTTGAGAAAATTTTCACTGATAAGTCACATGATGAACAAATGCAGGGTGGTGTTTTGTGAAATACTGCATACTTTTTTTTTTTTTTTTGTAAAATTCTTTATATGAACCCTGAAAATTTTCATTTCATCTTCGCTTGTCACTGTCCTTCACTCTGTCAGAGAGTTTTCCTGAGTAATTTTGGTCACTGGATAATTCTTCATGTGCATATTCCCTCTAAGATACCATCATCTGCAGTGGTTTGTGCAGCTAGAAGTCCACTTGATATACACTGCTTAGTGCTGCAGAGCAACATGCAGGAGTTCTCCACCCTGGTGTGGTGTTCCAGAGTGCAGTTTGAAAGAGCATGCTAGGCAGCAATCCTGTGGTGTTAGTCACCTCCTCTTTCATTCATCACTGTTCAAGTAAAAATGAAGTATTCATAGGCAACACAGTGACAAGGACATATAAAGACATATTTACACAGAAGTGTGACACTAAGTATGCCTGTATATGTCTTGTATTTTTATTAATTCCCAAGGTCAATTAGATGAAGATTGAGTTCTTATGCCCTCTTATGCCTTAAATGCCAAATCTTCATTTCACTTTCATAGATTGCAGACTTGCACTTTCTTTTGTACATCACCTCTATCTTTGATGGTCATTCAGTTATCCCTCTCAATCTCCATTTTCCATACTTCTCTACAAAACATTATTATAACATGACCAGATTTGCATAAATACTCGAGTTTAATTTTCGATAATATTATGCCTGTATCAAAAGAGGCAATCAGGTGGTTTCGAGCATTTTGAATAAGCTAGCTTGGAATGAAACTTCATGAAAACAGAGAAAACAGAAAAGCAAAAATATAACCAAAATATGTTTATCTAAATTATTTGGTACCTTTATCTGACAGCATTTCCAAGAACAGGAAAGATAAATACTCTCATAGATTAACGAGTTTATTGTTATTTTTACTATGCATAATGAGACAGGGATGGCAACTATTTTCAACTAATTCAGTTAAGACCTATTTACTTTCCAAACTGCTTCATAATGGTGAGAGAGAATATTTCCATAATGACATTTTTTCTTGTGGCCCTTGCTCTGAAGTGTTTTTGTTCTTTCATGTACATACTGAAGCAAGCAGCCGTTTGCGACTCTTTAGCAACTGTGATTGAAACATTATTTTGCAGGAAAGCAGGAGAGATTCTCTTCCCATGGAATGAGAAGAGAAGTTTGTACATTTTAGCTGTCTTGAGGGACCATTTCCAGTTCTTTCTCATCTGTCTCATTGTAGTAACGATTTAATGTTATAATAACACAATGCAATATGAGAACTGTAAAGTCTTAACAACAGGCTTTATTGTGATCCTTCTCTATGGCTGCAATGCTGGAAAATGAAGGTAAAAGTGTGACGGCCTTATCTACATTTCAAGTCTTCATGGAGGGTGGATATTTACTGATTTTTATAGAGTTTTTATGTCAGTTAAATTATTTTATATTGGAGCATGAGGTTTTTTTGCCAATGGAGTTGTATAACATTAACATGCGTGCTGTCATATCAGCTTGCAATAATTGCTTTGGTGAGTCACATCAAAAGCTATTGTCCCTTTCCTTACAGATGTAAGGAAACCTGAACTAGATCTGGTTTCTAATGCTAGTATATTTGCATCTACACTCTAGCTAAGCATGGCTTTATGTACACAGATATTATAAAAGGGGTCAAGCTTTGTTTATTAAAAAAACCAGAGTCTTTTATCAGGAAGGATAATCTTCACCCATAACTGTGTCACAGCACCTCTCTGACAGAAGAGCTCACTCATGAAGGTGCACTTCACAAGCAGCCAGTGCATCCTAAGGAATAGAGTTCTGCTCTCTGTAGTACACTAGACATCTTTTTGAGTTCTGATTATACATCATTTTTCACACCCCTCTGGCCTGATCAAAAGGCTGAGCCAAAATGGAGCCCTGAACATAGTTTCTCTATGACTAGCTTAAAATGATGATAAATTACTTCACCCTGATTCAATTCATCTAGAGATTGAGAATATGATAGCTCCCATTTTAATTAAAACCACTTCCTTTTTTCTTTATTTTTTCCAAATATATTAAGGAAACAAGGAAAACAGGATTTCTGTTGTGAAGATGCATGCATTAATATATTTAAGAAAATCTCTTTTAAAATTTTCTCCTTGCTTCTAAGCAACCTAGATAGCTTTACATCCTATTTCCTAAATAATCCCCTGTCCTCAACAACTGTATTAGTAAAACAGTGCACGGAGATGTTTTACAATTTCCTTGTCTTTAGATAAAGCATATATTTATAGAAGTCAGTAGCATACTGAAGTGCCAGTTAAATCTCAGTGAAGGACTTTGGTATTTTGCAGAGTTTGAGGCTTGTTTCCTGTATACAACCCCTGGTATGTTAGAAGTGGCAATAAATCATCAGAGCCATTTTTATAGCCTGGTAATACTTTCCAGAGGAGGCAAGATCTCCTCCACAGTCTTGCTATGTAATCTACATGCAGAAAATTACAAAGAAAAGCAGATGGCACCTCTCCTACTTTCTTCCTGGAGCCACAAGCTGAAGTACAACATGCATGCTGTCTAAATGCTACACCTTTTGGCAGATGGCAGAAATATTGTTTAGCCTGTATATATGATAGAGTTATAACAGAAATCTGTCAAGTTAAGAGAATATTTGATGTGGCAATGATGGGGAGTGCAGTACTTTTCTAATGTTCTCTGGCATCTCTATTTTCTCTTTATTTGACACAAACAAGGGAAAAAACCCAAACAAACTATTTAATGCACCTTCCTTTTCTCTGAGCCTTGCTGGATCAGAACCTTACTCAAAAACCCATGAGTAGATCAGTCCCTGTAGAAATATGAGAATTATTGAAACAACAATACTGATTAACAAAATCTTAATAAAGCTTTTTTTCAATGAAAAATCTTCAATAGGAAACTTCAAAGGATGAAATGATACCTGTACAGAATCTGTTAATTACTGTGGTATTACAATCATGTCTGGAATGAAAAGCATCTACTGCTCTAATACTACTTAACAGATTTAAGGATAAAGTGTGAGTGAGAGTATAGCATGCCACAGTTTTTTTTAATGGGAAATAATGTGAAATGTGGTTAGCATACCGAATAAGAGCATAATATTCCTCATAGTACTCCTCATGCACCCTTCCTTGCTTATCCGCACAAATGAAAGAAAATACAAAAGAGTGCATTCTCAGCATCAGTGGTTTTTGACATGAGTCTCTGTTCACATGAGTACTCCCATTGACTTAATGGGTCTTTTCATGCCAAAAAAAAGATTTCCCATGTGACCATGGTTTTCAGGGTACCTCTCAGGTTCTAAAATAGACCTTTATAGCAATTCAAATCACAAAGTAAGTGAATTATAGGTTGTTTCTTACTACACAAGCCTTTGATATCAATGATTTGGTAATCTGAGCCAGGCTGAAACTAATTACTTGAGGCTTACTTAGCTCAAAAACGTCTAAGTGGTAAAGAATACCCATGAATACAAGTGACTGAGCTCTTTGAAAATGCACTTGCCCTCATCTTCCTTATAAATGAGATTCAGGTGTAATTATTGTTTCCTAGTACAATTAATCTTTATGATGAATGGCACACATTATGGACAGAGAATAATTTCTAATTAACTTATTTCTTGTAGTGGTTCTGTGTTTTTGACAGTCTGAAGTAGGGCAGGAAGTGCAAAAAGTTACGTTATTCAGGGATATCCCACAGAAACACTTGATTAATAATGTAAAGAGAAAAGGAAGAATGGGGATCATAAACTGCATGTTCCAGAGGACTACTTATGAGGTTTCTGAGGTTTCTCAGCTGGCCTCTGATGTTCAGCTTGTATTAAGTAACAACTTAAGAGAGCAGTATAATGGTAAATTATACAAAAATTTACTTGAAACTTTTCTTTGTCTAATAATAAAGCTGTCAACTTTTTGGTAAGTTTAAGGACATAAAATTAATACTTAAAAAACCCACTCTAACTCTCGATTTCCAAGATCTGGGTTTATGGATCTAACTCATCAAATTAACACTGTTCTGAAAGTCAGCATCAGTGGAAGCCAATAGAAAGACTCCATAGATTTAGTAGGCTTTTCATTAGACACTTATTTCACTAACAATCCTGACTAATTAAGCCCTTTGGTAGTGAAACAAAGATCCCATTAGCAGCATTGCAATTTCAAAGAATGCAAAGTTAGATAGTTACTCTTGTGTCTGGCGCTTGTTAGCTTGCTTTTTTCTTAAGTAGTGACTCAGCTAAGAGTCAAACTCATATTCACATACTGGAATGAGGGAGAGGGAGCAAAATTTTTTTTTGCCCTTAAAACAAACAGGTCTGCTAGTGCAATATTCTCTCTGGTAGATTAGGACACACTTTATGTTTTTTTTGAGAATTGAGAGCAATACTTTGCTTTGAAAAAAATGTTAGGAAAATGTCTACTAAAATTTTATTTTGCAGGAGGTTTTCAGATGATGTTGTATGACTAATATTTAAACATACCTCATTGGTTATATTTAGCATTTTACTCCTATCTGGAATTAGTGACAAAATTTTGGTAAGCAGAATTTTAAATTGCAAATACTATGTCAGATGGAAACAGATTTTTATCTGTGTATAATGTGACTAGCTAGAGTGCTTCTTGCTGTAACACAGGCATGCTATGAAGATTTTGTAATCTTAGCGTTTCTGGAGATTTCAAAGTCTTGGTGGTTCTGGACAGACTCCCAGTTTTAGAAGGAGAGAAGCTGATCAACACTTTGCCAGTGGTAACAGAAGCCTTTAATCAGAGTCTGGAAAATTAATTCTCTGTAAAAGCATCTGGATGCTTTTCCTGCCTTGTATTCATCTTCTTTTGCAGTGCTTTATGTTTTACTTGTGGACTCTATCATAAACAGGAGTTAAAAAAGGAAAAGCTAAAGCAAACTTGCTGCAATCAGCAGAAGACAACAGATGCCTTAGTGGGAAATGAGTTTCAAAGTGAAAATTAATACAATGAGTAGTACAGCTACAACATGTGGAATATAGAGTGAATTACAATGAGGAAATTGCTCTTTCTACTGAGCAAGCTTTTTGCCATACTTTTATTCATGCATTTGATAACACTGTTATCCTAACATTGTTCTGCCTATAAGGCTTTTACAACCATGATATACAAGAGCTTTGTTTTTTCCTTCACTGTGATGACTCTGTCCTTTGGTATTTTTCCTAGCTTGACATGAGGCAGTAATGGTTCTATTAGCTTCACTGTATCTGCTGAGCTTGCTGTTTTCAGGGAGCATGTCATCACCAGCCTTTCTGCAGCTTCCTTATTAGCATGTGCCCTTTACTGACTCTGCAGGAGCTATCACCTAGAATTAAATATTTTCTGCTAGACCTGTCCTTACTCTGTGCAAAAATGATTACAATCCATTACGCCACCCTTTTGCTGACAGGCAGATACCACTGAGATTGCAATAAAATTGCTCCAAATTTAAATATGACACTAGCTTGCTGCACTGAGGATTTTGATAAAAGGAAATATTGGAAAAAAATCTTTTCAGTTCACTAATTTGTGTTGAAATTTTGAGAAGAATAATGTGGATACTTATTAAAATTATTGTATCAGCTATGCTGTATAGCTGTGATAAACATAAAAATGGAAAACATAAACATTTTTACTTCATTAAGGTTCCTAATAAGGTGTAGAATATCACAGACATTTAGGATGTAAAATATTGTAATGGAAAACAAAAGCTTTGAAATTATTAATTCTTAATTTTTCCTGTAATACAAAAGACAAATGAAGTAATATTCAACATTTCCTAGTGCAAGTTCTTCACTTGTTAAAAAAATCCTATGTGCAGCCTATTCTTAATCTTTTTCAATGGAGAAAAGTGAAACAATATCATTGTCATTATTGATTTGAATATAAACTTTTTTTTTTTTTACGTATTTGTCTTCCTTTCAAACCCTGTTCCAGTAGAACCTCAAGGGTGTCGTTGTACAGTTACCTTTATTTTTAGCAAGACACCACCTCCAGCATTGTAGAAGATTTTGATGTAAGCTTCTCCCAGTGGGTGTAATGCTCTTGCTGCAGCTTCTTTGGAGCTGGTAGGAATTGTGGCTGTGAACATAAGAGAAGGCAGCTAAGCTCCCCCAAAGTGGTTGCTTTCTGTTTGGCTATTTTACTTCTAAAAATGTTGTTCCATACGTAAAATACTTCTTGAACTTAAAGCCTCTTACAACACTACACTGACTTATAAACAGGGCTATTCTTGCATGGCATGGTGAAGTCCTTTTTGCATGTGAAAGCCTAAGGATCTATTTTGTAATTCTGACACTGACTGCTTATATGAGCATGTTGCTCTGCCTTATCTACATCTCCCACTAGCCTTAACAATTTTAACTGTGATCAGACTCAGTCCTTCTATTTCAGAAGAATGGAACTTTATAGATGCAATAAGGAAAACTCCCTTAGAGGAGTTTACTATATAAATGTATCAGTACATTCCTAACCTATATTTTGTAAAATGTTTTACATTTTCAGCCTTGAGAGCTGTCTTTCTTTGGCATCCAGCTGTTTTTTCATGTTTTACACATGAACCTGCATGCACCACGAGGAAAGATAAATCACTGTCACATTAAAATTTGTGTGCCTGCTTCATAAAAGTCATATGCTTTATTTACATGGGATGATCAGCTACAAAGAAATATATCGTGTAATATATCACTTGAAAATTAATATCCATTTTGGAGAACACCTGTCTTACTATGACATTTCAGCTTATGTATGAAGCGTCTGAAGTCAAGAAAGGGACCGATTTGAATAGGTCTTCATAGCATTTGGCAATGTTTAAAGACCACCACAGCATTTTTGTATCTAAAAGCGAACAAAGTGCTATTTCAGAGATTTTCTGAATTATAAAAGACAATTAAATGCATGTGTTTGCTGCCATCCCCTTTTGCATGTGAAGATTATCTGACGAATCACTGTATATTTCTTTATACTGTGCCTCTGCCTTCTTCTTACCAATACTTATTTCCCTAATTTTTCCTAAAAGTTGATTTGCTTCTTGTTGAAACCACAGAACTAGAACTATTAACCTCTTTATACTACACTTACAATTAAAAGAACCCCCAAAAATTCAACCTATATATTATTGTGTCTATTTTTCTGGATACACAGTATGTTTCAAAGTTAGACCCTACATCCTATATTCACATTTAAATCAAGCTGAAACTAGGGTGAAATTAAGTTAGCCATGCTTAACGTGATTGGGTTGTGAAATTAAGGTTGACAGCAAGACTACATGAACTGCAACTATGGAATTTACAGCTTAAACTAATTCAAATGGCTTCCTCATAGGACTCATTGAATAGGAGACCTGTACTGAATCCGGGTAGTCTGAATCAAAGACAGCTGATCAGCAACTTCTCATTAAATTGACATTAACAATTATTCTGGGACCATCCTGATACTCAGAAAGCTCCATTCTTCACAGGAGCTCCCAATAAAGATTCTAGAACTCTGTTGTTGCTGCCTACCTGTGAAATACAATCCTCCTCTTTCACCACTGAATATGTATCACGTCTCTTGGTCAAATGGGCATATTGGTATACAGTCTGTAAGGGCCTACACCCATGACATAGCATGAGATCTAGAATCTGTTAGTGCTGAAGTTCCTGCAGAAAGACCATTAAACTCAAGAATTGTATATGCAAACCTTGTGTGTAACATACTTGAAAAGCCTTTTTGTATGAGCTAGGATTTCATACCATTTACAGAAAACAATCATCTAGATCCAGGGGCTGTATGAGCAAGTCTCTTGAATGTGTATTGCTATGAACAAATACTAAAATGGAGCTAACTCCCTGCAGAGAGGCGCCAATGGATATTGGGAGCTGCTTTCCCATTATACTTTTTTGCAACTACCAACTCATGTCTTCCAAGTGTGTAGGAAGATATGTGTCTGTATGTATTTATATATTTTTCACTGCACCTGTTTTTTTAGACTATTCCCTGAAATACCAGTTATCTATAGACCAGAGCTGAAGTAAGAATGCATTAGTGGAGACTGGTGTAAGCCCAGAAAGTGGGCATGTATTATATCTTAGGTCTCAAATTATTTATTTTGTTAGGAAAAGCAGTGAAATATGCTCACCATATTGAACCACTAGAGAGAAATACTTTATTGAGATATCCTGGGAACCAACACTGGTCCTAAGGGCCTAAATCAATGCGGCTTCAAGTTCTACCTTCACTGAAGGGAAAGCAGGGACAAAAGTTATAGCAACAAAAAAACCTGTGAGACAGGAACCAGGAATAATATTTGTAGCCAGTTTTCACACAGGGAATATGTAAGTATATGGATCCAGCATGACCCAAGCACAGATGACTGTCCGAGTCAGGGAACTCCAACAGAGCTATAAGTGCCCCCAGCTATTTCTGCAAAGCTGACAGTACATGGTGTATTTACTTGTTCCTGTAATAGAGTAGATTCACGCGAATCAGAAATGGTTGACAAGTCTTGTCTTACATAGAAATTAATATTTTAGCTCCAACTTTATGTTGCTATTGACAGGTCCATTAGTCTTACATATAGTCTTTTCAGATTCCTAAAGCACAGTCTTCCGGGAGAAGGAAGGATGCATCGGATATTCTCAAACTTAATTACTAAGCGACAACAGCTCTTCTGCCTTCATTCAGTCATCTGCTAAATTTCTCTAGTTCTGATAACAAAACAAAAGGTTTGTCCAGAGTAAAACACTAAAACATTTCCTAGAAATTTACCACTGCTACTTAAATTTGCATATTCATAGATAACACCGTTTCATGTTTCTCCTTTTATTTTTTAATGCAAAACACAACAAAAGCTGAAAAAAAAATGGACTTTTTGTATTTCATTTTGGTCTAGATGTCACATACTTCATGATGTGATGGTTGCTCCACTGATGCTAAGTTATTTATAGGTTATATATATATAGATATATATATGTACAATCATATATATACACAGGCTAATAGATAGTTTTTGTATGTCTACCCATTTAGGTGATCTGATGATGATTGAAAGGTTCTGCCTGGTTTTTTTTTGTTTAAATCATACATATAGTAATATGGAGGAAAAAAGTCCAGGATCAGGAAGGTAGAAATTAGAAACAAAGAATGGTAAATCCAGTAAAATTTTAGATATTTAAATAATTTTATTAAAACTAGCAATTAAAGAAACTGTTAGTCTAACTGTTAGATGAGTTTTATCTTCAGTATCTGTTATATATGAATAAATAAAATGAGAATTATATCAAAGTTTTTCTACACAAGAGAAACTACCTTGCTTTCTAGTACACTCAGTTGTTTTATATTCTTATAGTAACCTCAGTAGTAGTGACATTCAACTACACAAAATTTTCCTGTACAGATGCATCCCTAACCAAAGGTTTACAAACCACCATCAGTTACAGGCAAAATTTTCAGATGACAGGCTTGTAATGCCACATTTAGAATTAGCAAGATAATTTTCCATTAAAATTTTCTGAGTGCTATGGAGATTCAACTCATCAACCCATTATTTTCTTTTTGTATTTAGCTATATTGACCTTACAGCACAGAAAATTTGCCCTTCTGCCCAAGAAGTGCAAAGTAGATGTGATTTTCTTCATATTTTTAGGAGACTTACAACAATGAAATCTAACCAAGACATACTTTTCTACATTACCCTAAATATTGCATCATTTACATAATAGATTAACAGCCTGTTTCACACCTTGCAATTCTCTGCATAATTTCCACTTGAAGCTTTAGAATTTTAAATAGCTCATGACTTGAAATTAGATATTACTGCATTCTGGATGTGTATGCAGTGTGTACGTTGTCTATGGTTTCAAAAGAGAAGGCCTGCTTATGGAACTATTTCCTTTAATTTCTACTTTGTGTGTGTGGATAGTTTCTATTCAGAATTTTTCATCTTTTACAGGTTATTTTCCGCTGAGCTCTATGGTTCATTAAGAATAAATAAATTGAATGGAACTGAAATAAGAAGTGAAATGAGCTTCTAATGACTGATATCTAAACAAGAAAATTATTATTTTTAAAAAGAGATACTGTTTGTAAATATTTTTCATCCTAAATATTTGGGTTCTTATGGTACATGAGATAAGGTTCAAACCATCTAGCAAGAAGCAACTTCACGGTTTCAGTGAGAAAGATGCTATTGTTCTGAAACCATTAATTATTTCTTGTCTTAAAAATAAGGAATTTCTGCCTTTAGAGAATGCATTTGTAAAATAAAAAAAAAAGTGCAGCAATATGTATATGTGCATAATCTGCATACTTACATGCATTTGAATTTAAAGTATGTAATTTGCTTTATGTTACTTAAACAAACAAACAAACAAACAGCTTATACATTTCAATTTGCCATTTTATTTAATTTGTAAGTACCGAGGAACAAACACAGGGGTATTTAGAAATCCAGATTTTTGTAATGCTTTTTTGTATACAAAACCCTTTCCACATTTTTTCTCCACCACTTTTCAGCATCATGTTTTATGAAAGAAAATGAAAAGGAATGGGAGTGCTACTAAAGCCGAGTATTCACAGAAGAGAGAGAGAGGAGCATAATTAGCTTGTTTTTTGCAGGGTGTTCTGCAGCAAGGAAGACGCTTGGTGGCTACTGTGTATCTATGACTGCCAGTCTTGGCCCTGGTTCACTCTGAGACAGGAACAAACAAAGCAAAAAAGACAGTTTATTAAAGTGTTTTTCACTGTGTTTTGAAGTCACTCTTAACATGCAAAGGAATAATTTTAATAGCTCTTATTTCTTTTTCTTAAATCATATCAAAGGTGAACATTAAAACCATGAAATATAAAATACAGAGTGTCACGTGAAAGGCAGGTCACTTCTGTTTTGCTCTCCTCAGAAGACCATGCTCTGTAAATTCTGTTGATTTGTAAAAGGGTCTATTGTTTCAGCTATTTGTACTATTATCAGTGGATATGTTTAATTTGCTGGGAGGATCAGGGTTGTTTTATTACATTTGTAGAAATATATAGCTGTTCAGGTGATCCATGAGCCTAAAGAAAAAAAACTAACATTGCAAAATAGTGATTTTAAAAGAATGACCTCAAACTTGATGCCAGACAGCCTTTTGTTATATCAGTGTTACCTCAACTGAAATATACTACTGTTGTGTACATGCAGCTCTTGCTTGTGTAGCATGAATAACAGACATATGGAACTGTAAATACTACAGTGAAAGTGTGGAATTTTCTGTAGTGTAGCCTTGCTTAACCCATAGATAGACATCAGAGATAGTTATCTTGTCACTGTATGAGTTAGAATGCAAACCCTCAGTGCCCTGTGAGAACTGTACCTTGTTTCTGCAGGTGACAAGAATGAGGGGTAAATTGTGACATTCCTGTGTTGCCAAGTCTACTTACACCACTGATAATAATGCCAGCCTGATTAATGCGTCTGTTCAAATGCCTCTCTTTTTGAGTAAGCTTCAAAAGGTCTTGGTGTTTTACTTCAGTGCTTCCTGAGGCTGATTGTATCTGACATACTTCAGGCACAGAGGGTTTGTCTGCCTCAGCACACTGGAATGTTCTTGGCTACCTGATATAAAATTATGATCTTTAATGTGTAGAAACAAGAATTCAGTGCAACCCGTAGAGCAGGGACAGGGAGTCAGAGAGGAAAGCCTTCTTTTGCTTTCAGATGTTTTGGGAATTTCCAGTGGGAGTCCATAGGATTCTTTGAGTAGAATGATCAATTTTGTGGTAAAGAAAGATGAGCAGAAACAAAAGTTATAAAAGGGGGAAAAAGTCCCAGAGAAGACTTGACATTCATCTCGATTGGGTGTATTTAGACATAATTGAAGTGCTATTGTTACTGGTGTCTGCCTGCAATGAAAAGTTATGCTTTTATAGCTTCCTACAAGGGCATGAGAGTCCTTGTGGGGCTGCCTGGTTGCACATTACACAGTATCAATAAGAGACAGGAGTGTGGAGAACGGGAGGGTAATTATCGTGAGCTTATTCATTACCAAGCAAATGTTTTGAAGATTGATGATCAATTTACTTAACAATATGAATAACTGGATAACTTTCAAAATGTGCTAAGTTTTGTTTTTCTTTGTTCCACCTCTTATGTGCTTTATTGGGGGTTTCTGTAAGTCTTGAAAGAATATGAATTTAATATTTAGAAAGCCTGAATGCTTAAATATGCTGAGAAAAGACAACAACGACTATGAATACATACATTTTCCAGGGAATTAAAACCAAAAATTTAAAATGTTTCTTTCATTAAGAAATCTTTGAATTTTCCTTGAGATAATTTTTTTACTGTGAAACCTTCAAATTTTTATATTTCCTTTAAAATATATTTCAAAGGGTTTTTTTGTTATGTGACTGCTACATGTGACTTGATTCAAGATACTATTGGTGTATCAATGTTATCTGAAATTACTAATTGTTCTTGGCAAAAAATAACTGAATAAGACAAGTGAAAATAAAACAAAAATTGAACATCTATCTAAAAAATTCTCTTAGTTTGATCCATCAACAAATTTTTCCTTAAACTTAACATATTTTCTAGTTATTTCTAGTTTAATTCATTAAAAAAAAAAAGTTGAAAAAAAATTTTTTCAACCAATTGCATCCAATAAGTAGCAGAAATTAAGGACTTTTAAGAGTTGAAAAACTCAAATATTACTTAATTCCTGCTTTAAAAAAATTAAAATTGCAGAACTGAGAAATTTATGAAAAGGTGGAAAAGAAAGAATAGGTAATAAAGTCACATGCTTTCTTTCATGTCATGTCTAGAGACTTCTACTTTTATGAGTATTTACAACAAATCAGAGTATTGGTGACAGGAAAATCTTTTACTTCTTCAGGAACTTTGTATAGTGAAAAACTGACGGAGTTCTCAAATCAGATCTACTACTAAATACTTTTAGTATAATGAGCTTTTGATTAAGTTTTTTCCCATTCCTCTAAAAAAAAAAAAAAGCAAACAGATGTGTGATCAACCTTAGTGTTTTCTGGTACCGAATTTTAATCTGAAAATACTACACTCTGAAAGAATTACTGCAGATTATTTTCCATGATTACCTCAGCTGTTGGATATGTTTTTTATGATTAAGTACTAAGAAAAATTGAAAGATTTTAGGAATATTGCTCTCTCTATTTTACTATCCCTAGTGTCACCAGTGAAAACAATGTCTAAACATGTATTTAGTCTAGAAAAGACCATATAAAACAGGAGTAGTCTTTTATACCTAGTATGGGACAGTGCTAAAATCTGAATTTCAGGGCATCATTACAGTTGAAAGAAAAGTTTTTGTATGAAATCTCTCAAATAGCTATGAATAAAGGATCAATTCCTATAAATGGTTATTTTTATAAGGATTTAGTAAGAAACCAGTATTTTTAAAATGTTGGTTACCTGCAACTGTTTTTCACTATCCAAGCTCTGCTAAACTGAGTTTAAATGTAGGACTTTGGCTAGTCTTGTAAACAAATGTTAGGATAAACTACCTATATATAGGCTACTTATAGATCAGTGATTAAAATGACAAGTGTTTTAGTTGGAGTGATCAATACAGAAAAAATGTCAATGTTTTTGAAATGGAATTCAACAGATACTCTTTTTTTGTTGTTGTTGTATTTTCCTTGTTATAAAGGCACTATTGTTATCAAAATATTCTTATAGATATTTAATCTAATGAACCCCTGGAATTTGTATAATTCCCTGTTTATTTATTTGTATTTTTAACCAGAATCATTACTTTTGGGGATTTTTTCCCCTTGACAACGAACCAGTGTTACCACTGTAATACATTTTGCTTAACATGGGCATTTTAACAAAAAAAGTTGCTGTAAACCATCATGCTCTAACTGTCAAAATCATTTGGGTTGATTCTTGCATTCTTACTCTTCATAGTGTCTTAGTCTTTAAAAAGTCATACTAATTTAATTGTGGAAGGATTCTGAAAAACAACGGTCTGTTGCTTGGATTTTAATTTATGGAAAGTCTCTGAGAAATTTGGAAAACAAAATGAATCATTAACACTAGGAATAGAATTATCATTCATTTAGATTTTAATCCAAAATAAGCACTCCAGAGGACACCTAAGACTTTGAGCAACCTTGGCATGTATTTGAAAACATAATGTAGAGACTGCAATAAATAAAGCTTCCAAAAAAAGCAGCAGTCTTCTGTCCTCCCACTCTCTAACACCCCATTTAATTGCGAGTCATAAGACCTGTGCACCTCCATCACACCTTCCCACGAGATATCCCACCCATTACTGCCTCAGTCAGCTCACACAGATGGACTGTGTAGCATACCCAGAATGTCAACAGTTTATGGCTATTTTAGACCTTGGCAAGGAAGAGCATTCCAGAGGAAAAGTCCCTAGAAAAAGAATGCTTTGCTAGCAGCTCTGCAGCCTTTTATAAAGAGGGGAATCAAGTTTGAGGGCCTCTGAAGGTGTCACAAATCGCAATGTAAATTGTACAGACAAGTGCTGACCACAACTCACATCAGCATTTTTGCAAAAAATCTCTCTACTCTATCATTGAGTCAAGATGCTAGTTTGTTAGATACTGAGAAAAATGGTCTCATTTTTTAAATGACCTTTCTACCTATGCTTTGATTGTTACCAGCTGCTTTTCACTACATTTAATGGATCTTTCAGTTTTGCCTAGTATTATTAAATAATATTTCCACATGTGATGATATTAAGCACAAATTAATAATAGATTAAAATAATAAACTATTCCAGAAATTTGCATTTTCTTCTAGATTGCAATTTAGTCCATTGATTAGTTTCCTATTTTTTTCCCCCATCATACTACAATCTGTGTTTATCATAAAATTCTCCGAAGCCATACTCTACACTTAACTAATATTTGTTAATTTATAAATAAATTGAAAAATATGTAATAGAATGAAGCTACCATGATTCAGAGATGTTTATTAAGGTCTTCTTTTCTTCTCTTAAAAGTGAATTTAGTGCTTAAAAAGGGAAATTTTTTCATGTTCACAAGACTTTGTAGGATTTTATGTTAGCCTCACGCATGTTAAGATAAATCATTCTGATAGAAAAACTTTGTGGAAGATATCAAAGGCCAACACATGTATATTGTGTGGGTCTGTATGCATTTTATGTGTGATCATAAGATAAAGGTACTCAAGATCCTAGTGGGTGGTTGAGCTGGGCTTTTGTCAAAGGGTCAGTAACAAGAAGAGGGACAAGTCTCACAAGCTGCAACCAGAGAAATTGTAATTAGATATTGGGAAGGAGTATTTCATTATGAAGTTCACCAAACAGTACAAGAGGTTGCCCAGAGAAGTTATGGAACCTCCATTCTTGGAAACTTACCTAGTCAAGGCCTTGAACCTACTGCTTTTAAGATTTCTCAGTTTGGGGCAGAAGGACGAACCAGGGGGCTTTGTAACTCAAATCTGTGATTTACTGTGTAATACAGGCAGCAACTGGAAGTTAGTGTTCACTATAAAACAAGACACAAGCTTCCTGGAAAAGCAAAGTTTGTGGATAAGATTTTCATTTGACATAAATTGGTATTTGAAATTATTGAAGCTTAATTAATTTAGTATAGGTGAGGCTCTGCTCTTATATCCTTTGAAATATAATTTGTGCGTCATATTAAGCTTGATTTCTTTTTTGTTGGAAGTGTTTAATCTGAAGGTTTAGGAAATACCCTGTTCTCATCACACCATAATGTTATCATGCTGTTCCACATCAGCCTTTCAACTCTAGGAGGTATGATTTGCCCATGAATAGGCGTGCTAACTTCTTATGCTTTGTCCCTAAGAGTTCTTGAATTTTTGAAAGAACTAGGTACTCAGATCTCATTGACATTCTGCTTTGACATTTCCAGGTTAAAGTCTCTCCTGACTTATAACCTATTGATTTAATTGGAAGATTTGGGCCCTGACTTTCTCAGCATCAGATGATTAAGTTAATTATCCCTCTTGCCTTTTTTTTTCCTTTTCACCTCTGCCTTGATCTCAGTAAAAACTTTTCTTCATTACCCTTACTATAGTACCAAACTTACATTAACGGTGAATTACATTATAAATTTTAGGTTGTTTAACAGAGGAAACCTTCATCTTTGGTTTCTCTGTTCCTCTGTTAGAAGTAATCTGTCCATCTATGAAGCAAGAACTATAGGGGAAAAATATTTCTGCAGTAGGTTTTTTAGTGAGTGTGTGTGTGTTTTGGTGGTTTGTTGTTTTATTTTTTTTGGAGGGGGTGTTTGTTTTTGTCAATGACGTATAATGAAATATGCGTTAAATCTGTGCTGCTGGGGCAAAAGGATACCTAAACAGTTAAAATATTATTATTCTGTGTTAAAGCTCAGAATTTATTGCAAACTCTGGAAATAATTTAAGTACAAAAATAATCAACCGTTAAATTATTTTAATTCGCTCATTCAGCTTTTTATTACATGATATCAGAGACCCATGCACAATTTGGGAGACTGCTTTTGTGTGGGTCATTACCACACTGTTATCAGACATTTGTGCACATAAGTGGATATATTGTACTAATTAGCTTAGACAGTTTTACAAATGTATGGTTCACCACCGAGCATGGAAAAGTGCTCATGAAATTTAACTCTTACAGGATGAAAAGCTGATCATCATTATCAAGCATTAGGATTCGCAACATAAAAGCAGAAGTACAATTCTCATTGTTTTTATAGTAATAGTTCCAGTCTGCCAACATAAAAAGTAATATCATAAGAAATTCAATGTAAGAAATATCTCAGTTCTCAAAACCTAATTAAAAATTAATAATAAACTGTGTAGAAACTGATGATAATAGAAAAAATGCTGGTGCCATTTCACTCCAGTCCCCGATCTGGAATGACAAGAATCTCTGGAGTGATTGTATCTTTTAGCTTCTTTCCTGATACAGAAGAACATCCTTGAGGATGTCTGTAGAGGGTCTGGAGTATAAAAGGAAACCAGAGCTTTCAAACAGAGTTTTTCTGCATACTTAAGAGTAGGGGGATTTGTTATGACAATTCTTAGTTGTAAAAGGCAATTCAGTTCACACACATAAGAAATGGGACTGGAAAAAAATATATTGTATCATGAAATTGAGTCCCTTTTCTTGAAGCCTGATGTACAATCCCGTTTACCAAAGTCACCAAATGCAGTCTTAAAACTATTTTTTCCCTGACTTTTCTTAGTTGAAATAAGCCATTTTATCATTTTATCTGAAAATTTAGAAATCTTTCTGATTTCTAAATTTTCTTCATTGTTAGGTTGAAATAATTTGGGATTTTTTTTCAGAATACATTTCTTTGTTTGTTTTTTCATCTTTTCTCATTTGCTATTTCACCGGATATTTACAAAACAGTCAGTAACAGTTTATGTATTATCAACTTTTATATGAAACCAGTTTTCTGACTCTGAGATGCACGTTTACAATAAAAAGATGGGTTTTTTTAAATGAACCAGAAGTGTAATTTTTGTGCCTGTTTTTGAAATAGTGTGACTTTGCCTGCTCTGGAAGTGGAACATGACAATTTGATTTCCTAAAATTTAAGGAAGTGTGACTATATGAATTCAGACAGTACTGTGGTTAATTTAAGGATTTTGCATTGTTTTACTTGATTCAGAGTTTTGCACGTGTTGTGTTTTTTTTAAGAAAAACATCAATCTGCCCAGAACCTGCAAAAATACTGAAAGAACACCTTTTCTTCAATTAGCATTAACAAAGACTCTAGTATTCAGCCACAGATTTAAGGGAAAACAATAAAAAAATCAATAAGATATAACCTATGAACATTAAAATCCAAAGCTATTTTTTGTCAGTTTGCATATTGTTATCCATTGCAGAGAAGAGTATGAATACAAAAAAAAAAAAAAAAAAAATACAAGCCAGTTTTCTGGTTAGTACTGAGAATATGAAGTGTCCCTCTCTTCAAAAACCGTTATCAGTTTTCTGCTTTAAACACATTCGCTACTCTAGATTCCTTTTTCAATTATGGTCACTTTAAGAGCCAACTATTAGTTTAAAAACCACCTTCCTTGATGTAATTCCTGCTTTTTAGTAGTGAATATAAATCCCCTTGAGGTAAATGTAGACCTTACAGAGGTAAGAATCAGAACAAATGTTTTTTAATCCTTGCAGAGCTTTGACAAAAGAAATGTATTTCCATATTTAAGAGTGGGATAATTCATAGTAAAACGTATCTGGAAGATTATTTCAGGAGAAACTGTCAAGCAATATCTTGTGTTAACTGATTTATGACAATTATTCCTGAGGATAAGTAAAATTTGGTTTGCTTAAAAGTATCTTGCTTGTCTTTTTTGCCACTTCGGGATAGTACTCAGAAATAATAATAAAACTAATACTATATTTATATTCTTTATAGCAGAGACTTACTGGAGAATTATATAGTAAAAAATAAGCTAAAAAAATGTGTATATAAGAAAAACACCCAAAATTTCCAACATTTCCATGTGTTAGAGTAAAAAAATAAAATAAATGTCAGTATTTACCTTGGTGTTCTTCTTGAGGAAAGAAACTATGTATTTTTTCCTTATCCTGAAGTCTTTTCATAGGGAGACATAGCATAATGAAATCATCCTAAAACCTCTACACTTCTCATTTAGTTTATGAGACCAAACAGATATCCCTTTAGGGAATGGGTATAAACCTGGCATTAAATGGATAGGATAATCAAGAAGCATTGATAAGTTTTATCAACTTATTACTATGTTCATTAATTGTTATATTACCCAGGAGAGTAATTAAATTTTTACCAGTAGTGTTTATGGATCACCTGAAAATACTGAGTAATTTTTCAGATGGACTTATGTAGTAGTTAGTGTAACTACTAGTATAATTGCTTATATTAATGGCACCTATAATTCTGTTACATATTTATAAAGTCCACTTTGGAACTTACATTTATAGCCTTTAATTAAAATGGTCAAGACTTCAGTTAAACCTTGAAAGAAAATTGATTTTAAAAAAGCACTAAATTTCTTGTGTTCAGAACAAACCTATATTTCGATCATCTAACTTTTAATATTTTTTGTAATAGTTCAGTTTTCAAATTCTATTATTTCTATAGTCTATGCAGTCTGTTTTTGCCAGTATTACTTATAAGTATTGTTTTTTTCTGTTCATAGGCTTCCCTCTGACATATCAGATTCTGTATTACTGATTTTACAATTTTGTCTATCTTGCTGTTTAGCTTGTTTCAGTAGGAAGTTTCCAAATGTCAGACTAAGCATGATTCTTCTCTTATTTCAGCTGTATAGTAATGTTTATAGTATATATATATATATATATATACGTAGACATGAAATGACCCCCAGCAAGTTCAGTGAGAGATTTTACAAATAATTTTATAAAGATTTATTTGCCAAATTTTTTTCTCAAGAGAAATTCGAAAATATAGACTTAAAAAAGATCTCCCAGTGGCTAAACCTCCTTTGCTATGTGGTTGTGCACACACAAGGGTTTTTTTCCTCTTTGTCATTTTACTGTAGAAAGAGAGAAAAACATACAGAAAATTATTAAAAATAAAGAGCAATCTTTTTGAATGTGCTTAGAATACAGATTATCTTCTTCTCTTTCAGCTCTTCTTAGAAGAGTTGAGAGAGGATTTGTAGTTTTCTTTTAAGAACTGTGTTAAAGTATGACCAAGACACATTCAAGACACTAGAGATAAGGTCTGTCAGCAGTTCCATTTATAACCGCTCTCAGTTTCTCCACACTGTTTTAAAAGCTTTTTTGAATTGATTTTTAGATGCTTTGGCAGCATCCATCTTATCGCTGGTTACGTACAACATATAAAAATAAAATTAAAACTTAATGAGGTTGGTGATAAGTGAACAAGTCCTTTGAACTTCACAGAGCAATGTCTATCCTTACAGGGTATTAATAGCAGCTTCTCCTTAAGAAGCTGTACATTTAGACCATCAACAAAAAGTTTATCTGAGGTCAAAACCGATTCAGATATTTTAGCTTTTATGTCAGAGATACATACATACGTTTATATTTACCGTAGACATCCCAGTCCTTTTTCATAAAATTAAGGTTAAATTTCTTATAGGGAATTTACCCTCAAATAACTTAGTGGAGTCTCTGATAAATACAGAGGTTTATGGATCATACCTTACTGTATTATGTTAAAGTCTCACATCACAAACTTTTCAAATTTGTCTAGAAAGACAGTCAGGTTTTATGCATTTTTCCGCTTAGCTCAGAAGCACAACAAAATGCATGTTCTTAGATATGCCAGTGTCTTCAGCCTCCTGTGGAGTTTTGGATACAATCATAATGTATCCAGCATGGTACATCAAATCAAGGCATTCAGTGCTTTGTATTGATTTTGGACACTGTAGAAATGCTTAGCTAATGCTAATGCTAGCAAGTAGGCAGCCTGGATCAGTATATGAGACATAATGATTTGAAGTCTGTCCAGAGTTCCAGGTTTATTGCAGAAGAGCTAAAATGTGACCAGTCTCATTCTGGTATCCCTATGAAACACAAAGGAAGTACTAATTCGATGTATAGAACCCGTGTGATGGTTTTAACTGGTTTTGACACAGGTTGTAAATGTGCTAGTCATTTTTCCAAATTTTGGTTTTCAAGGCACTGACAGTGAATCAGTTCATACCAAAGTGTTTTAATCTAGTAAGTCAGAACTGAACATAAAATAGGAAATTTCTTTCTTATAGAACTAATTAGAGAAAAACCTCTCCTTCAAGTCAGGTGTTCATTTAACATTTTTGCTATTTTTGTAATTAAAACTACTTAATTTTTTTTGTGACAATAATGATTAATATATTGTCTCTACAGAGAATAAGTATTTTGCCTTTTTCTTCAGTCTTTTTTTAGAATTTGTGGTTTTTTTCAGATGATACTGTCAATAACTCATACTTTATCCTAAGTATTAGTTCATCGAATTTTTCAGCAAAGCTGAGTGCAAGGTTTTTCAACAGTTCTTGAGAAGGTAAATGTTTAGATGGAATTATGTTGCATAAAGCATATAAGAAAGAAGTTACTCCAGATGTGGGAAGAGATTCCAAAGGCTTAGTCAGCCTCAGAACTATGTTAGAGGAGAATATGTTTTCCTGTGTCACTGTTCTGTCTAATCAGCTCCAATTCTGAGCCATCTCTGAGTGTACTTGAAATGCAGTAAACTTTCTATGAGTATCCCAGATGCAGAATACACCAAAAGAAGGTGATCAGCCAGAAAAATGCTATTGCAGAGAATGTATGAAAGATCAAAGTAGCAAAGGTATTGCTTGTATCCAAGAATACTTGGCACATATTTTTAGCTACTGTTCAAAAGAGTCAAATGAGTAAAGCTAGTCAAATGTCATTACTGTAACCATGGCCAGAAAAAATTATGAGGCAGAAAAGGTGAAAGGGTAAACCAGACATTTTTGTTAAGCACATTCATGTTTCTTATATTTTTACTATTGTAATTATTTTATTTTAAAACAAGTAGAAAATAAAGGATTTTCTAGATATGTTTTTTTCCAGGTTAAAAGATTTCTTTTCAATGTGTTGGAGGAAAAATTATTTCTGTCATTTGGAGCTAGTTTTTTAAGGATGTAAAATACAAAAAAAAACCCCTTAAACTGACAAAGATACAAAATTTTATCTTTCATGCCCTCAGTTTCTGTGGATTATTTCTATTTTACAGATAATCAAATACTGGTGGATGATTTCATTAAGCCAAAAGTCACCTGGTACCCAGGTTTTGTTTAGTGTACCAGTACAAATTGCAAAAAGTGACAGATATCAAACCAAAATGAGAACCCTAGGGAAAGTCCAAAGAACAGACAAATTTTCATGACAAAATAAATTAAATATTTTCTATCTAACATTATAAGAGGAGTATTTCTACTATATTATTTGGAAAATTCTGGTTTGCCTGCTTCAAAAAACTTCTCTGTTTTTAACAAACATTTGAGAATAATGAAATATCCTGCTTTTCAACTTAGAAAATGGAAGTGAAATGCTTGACTTCAAAATGACTTTTCATTCTGAAATGTGTTAGTAAGAGTGCTACAGCATGCATTACAATGACACATTTTGAATAGGTAAAATAAAATTCTGATTGACCGGTTTTTACTTTTTTCCCTCCAGTTATTATTTTGTAAGAAACATGTGAAACTTATCAGTTTTCCATTCCAACTTGGAATGGGAATATTATATCAAAAAACATTGAAAAGGAAGAATTAATTAGCAACACCATCCTAGTTCATGGCCTACATCTCTGGAGAAATGTACGGGGTTTACCACCTTAGTTTATATATTCAAAATATATATATAGTAAACAGTATTTTCAGTGTATTTCCTCAGAGAAAATCCTAATCAAAGGAAGGTAACTATAAATGAAAATAGTCCATGAAATTTCAACTTAATTAAAATTTCATTACAAGAAAAGGTCATAAACTTAAGTAACAATTTCATTCAAATTTTCTTATTACATGTTTTCATATCAAAGTGTTTTATGTAGTATACTTTTTTAAAAGTGTGCTAACATTCTCAAGAACCTCTTGTATAAAAAATGCAGTTTGCACCTCTCTGTGATTTATGATAAAACATGTAATGTGACCAGCCATTTTTTTCCTTTCAATAAATGTTGATTAGATAGAATGCATTTGGATTGCCCTCTGTGTTTATGCAGTAGTATTGTAGGATAATGTAAACTTTTGATAAAGTCATGTTATTTTAACATAAATACAATGAAAATCAAAATATATTTAATTTCATAATGTTTCCTAAAGACTTTTGAATTGTCTTGGTCCTTCAAATTGCTTTCTTTCCCTGTATAAACCATTGTTTGCACTGCTTCTTTTTGCAATTTCTCTTATTCCCATTTCTTGTGTGAGTGTAAAGAGGAATTTGACTTCTCCCCCAACCTGTAGGATGCTTCTGATTTCACAGTTAGCATCTTCCTGACAAAATGAAAAATGGTAATTCTTCAATAGCTTTAATTACCTGTGGAATAAACACTTCCTGGAAGTTGGTTCAATTGTGACTTGCAATTAATGCACCTTATGAGGAAACTAAATGGGACTATATAGTAATACATTTTTAATCGTTTTTTCTCCCTAAATAAGGAAAGGTATAACTTCACAGTCTTTGGATTATACTTGTTTATGTGTCAAAATGAGCTGCAAATATAAGAGTCCTTTAGAACCTAATCCTACTCTTTTTCTTCTAAAAGCACCAGCAAAGTATTTTTTTTTTCTCTTAGTAGTCCAGAAGCAAGAAGCTTCTGAGTCTTTAATTTAAAAGTATGAAGATATTATGAGACTAAATCTACACTGACTTTTGATCTGTTAGACAGCAATTGCCAACAGTAAAATATGTCAACATTATTAATGTTGGAGACATGAATCAGGTAATCAGCATCTGAAAACAATGACATATAATTTTACCTCAGTGTAAACATAAAGCTTCTTATGGGTGTTTGGGGTGTTTTAAAAATACATTTATTCTACCTCTTTAGTTCCTGTTTGGCAAAACTGATTCTGTTATTTTTGTGAAATATGTATCACTGATTATTCTAATTTCTGGTTTCATGATCCATCAAGATACAGGTAGATTCCCAAGAGTTATAATACTGGTGATCTTGAAATATCACTTAGCTCTCTCTTCATAACTCCTTTTTTATTCTTTTTTTTTTTTTTCACTGCCATTTTAGACTGGTTTTACTCTTCTATTGGGAGCTATTAGAAGATAAGGCTATCTTAAATTTCAGAGGGACAATATCAAATGGTATGAGATCAGCAAGACTAAGACTGGATTGGGAGCAAAGCTGAACAACTTGATTTCAGAATGGCTGCCATTCAACTTTCATTTTAGTATGAAATACTAATTGATGAGATTTCTCTTTAAAAAAAAAAAAAGTGTTTCTAAAGTTCTGGCAATTATCTGTGTCTATTAATCAGACAACTTCATAGCAAGTATACTTGGCAAGGCTTCCATAATTTTTGTTTCCATTAAAGTAAGTAGAAAAACTGTTCTAATTGACCAGGAGAAGTCAGCATTTTAACCACAAAATTTAATTATTAAAAAAAAAAAAAAAACCTTTAAAAAAAGTAAATATTTTAACTTCTGATGTTTGATCTTATTTTCATGATATTTACATTCCACAATTATAGCAGGAAATCTGTGTATGTGTGTAATTTAGAAATATATCTGGAATATATGCCTTTTTGGAGCATTAAATCTTATTTTTTTTTCTACAAAATTTACTTTGATCACAGAGAGGTCTTCAGAAAAAAATAGGTTATTTGTTATTCAAACTTACAAATGTGAATACGAACACATAGGTAATACTGCTGAAGTGCCTACTGAAATTCTTAGGACCTGTCTGTAAGAACCTAGAATGGCAGGGAAAGGCTGAACTGCACAAAAGACTGAAATGGGCTGGTGCTTAGAGTAATTAAATATCAGGTGTGTTGGTTAATTCTGACTTGGATGTGAGATACAAAACAAGAAACACTGAACACTAATGGTTCTGTTGCTTCCTTGAAAATTATAACACGCAGCAGGGTGTGTGATTCTTGATTAACAAACAGGCACCTAAAGTGCGTGATGAGTCACAGGCTAAAGCCAAATGTTTTCAGACACCCTACTAAGCAGTTGCATATCCAGGTGCCAAGATACTGAGGAGAGTGTAACTGAAATTTTTCCACAAGTAGTTAAGAGAAACAAAGCAACCACAAACCTTTATGTCCTTTAGGTTTGTCTGTGTGGAACACAAGCGAACATTCAGCTTGTGGTAGACAGTGGGGTTTTTCAAGTAGTGGTGGTTGCTGACAATATGCATAATGCTTGCTAGTCTTCGTGTTCCTTTCTGAGAGCACTCATGACATTCTTCTTTCTCTGTTAGCCTTTGCTGCCCCATGCCAATGGGGGTCCAATCTGCTACCTTTCATTGCATGTCAAAACAGCAGAAGACCTCTTGTGATCTGCTTGTGCAGTAAGGCTTCTGTTGCTGGCTGTTTCAGGTAAAATATTGTAGCAGATGTAGCAGTGGTTTGTTTGGGTTTTTCCACTGAAAAAAATGTGCCTTGGTAGCTAGAGCCTTTCTATTTGAGAAAAATACATCTCCTAATATATAGCTTGAAAGTTTTGTTCCTGAGGACATGAAATTATAAAGGACATCTATTTCAAAATTTTCACAGGAGATTGTTGTTTCACATCAAATCTGTGAAAAAAGACTGGTTTTATGAAATGATAGGGGCAAATTCATCAGCAACACTAAACCTAGGTGCTAGTACAGCAATTTATCTGAAACAAGTGGGCCCATGAGTTCCACTTCAGCTCAGATATGACTGTTTATGAATCTGTTTTTGGGTTTTCTGGACTGATCATAGTTGGCATTAGCCTGATTCTCCTTGTGCTGTTGATAGAACCTGTTCATGTTACCACCCTTCTTTGCTTGCCTGGCTAAGGTGCAATGGGGCTGCTCCCTCTCAGTGCTGTCACTGCCTGGCCTACGTCATAGTCACCCTGGGTTCCTGGCTCACTTTCCTGGAGGGATCAGCCCAGATCTTGCTCCTCACAGATATTAAGCATTTCTGCTGGAACTGAACTGAGAGGCTTCCTTTCTACTTGACTTCAGAGACATTCTGGAGTACCTTCTGGGCAGAGTGGGATAGCATGGTGTTATTTAACCTTAATTGCTATACATTTCCTAATGGGATTTGGCAAGCACTAGAGAGAGGAGTGGGAGGGAGGCAGTATTCATTCTGAAGCACTGAGTCAGCATAAGAGTGAATCACAATAGCTGACTAGCCAGAATTACAGTGATATGTATTCAACATGTCACTTTATCCATATTGATCCTGCAGAGGATACTTACTCTACTTATCTTGTTTGTATTTTTATTCCCTGTGCTCAGCAGAAGACCAGGCTACCTCATTAGTATTTAGAACATTGACATAGAACTTGAGGCCCATAAGCAATGATAAAATAGTAATGTCAATTAAAAATATACTACTATTTTTGTGCTAGTGCACCATAGTGAAACGTTGTTTTCCTTATTGAAATGCAGCCTACAATTTCTAGACCCAAAATTGTTGGAGTAAGATAATACCAATATTCTTATTTAGCACTTTAGATTTCTACAGCACTTTAGAAATCAACACTACTCTAGAAACATCTGTAGCAAGCAGCATATCCAACCATAAATTTTCATCTCAGTTGCAGAATTTAAGGAGTTTGGGTTTTGTTTGTTTGTTCACTTGCTTTTCAGGAGTAACTCTGGATTTCAAATCCTTTATTCTAGGGGGGAATGAAATAAGTCTGGATGTTTTGTCTCCACAGGAGGATAAAATAATATACTATTTTCTTGTTTCTTCTGGTTTTGATGTAATCAAGGTTTAAAGATAAAAAAATATTGTCTTTAAGGACGTAATGACCAATGAAATTATTCTCAAAGACCAACTTCTGAAATTTTTTCATGAACTGATCCTGCTTGCAGTCATTAAGACTCACAATAATACCTGATTATATGACTGCTAAAACACTCAGAATAGAAAATATAATCCCTTGAATTCCATTATGAAGCATGAAGAGTTCTACTAGAATGAAAATTTTCCAAGTGGAACAGGTTTTTGATTTCTCCTGAAATCTAGGCAGTCTGCATAGGCCTTGACACTCAACTATGTTTTTTTCATCTTGCATTTCAAATTGGTCATTATCTCATTAGTTCAATTGAAGTTTATCAGAAAGCAGTTCCAGTTTGTCACCTATTGGTGCAATTTTATACTACTATTGATATTTCTTACATGCATAAATTCTGCTACATGCTGGTCAGACCACCTACTTTTGATAATAATTTTTCCCAGGACCTATGAAACAGCATTTTGATCTTTCTCAAAATATTACATTCTTCTCCTCCTTATTTTAGAACCTTTTCAATCAAAAAAATAAAGGAGCTTGAGGCATTCAAAACTAAATTTTACTTACAGGATATTTTGCCAGGAGACCATGTTGCTGAAGGATTTTATCCAGACAATGATTTTATACTTCCGTTTGAAATAATCAGTATGCTTGTCCTCACCATAGCAAAAAGAGAATAAATCATAGAAGTCCAAGTTAGTGTTTATTTTATGAAGATGACTTAGCCATTATGATTTTGCACCATTTTTTTTCTTTCTAAAGCTTGATATACAAAATTGTCTAATTATTTTGTGTAAAGGAATAACAACAGATATCATGTAATACACATTTGTGGGTTATCAGCTACCTAGTACATCTCCTACATAACTGGCTTGCTTCACCAGTTCAGATGACCAAAACTGCCTATGTAAGAAATTTGCCATTATAGTTCAGTAGCTCTTAACAAAGGCTTAGACTTATTTTCTGGATTCAATAACATGTACAGAAGAACATATTACAGCTTCTGATTACATGAAGAATCCTGTATTCATCACTGCCATCCCAAATGGGTATGCATTTCTCTTCACCTACAGTGCTCATGCAGCATTAATCTGAGATGCATTTAACACACAGAATACTTTGTTTTAATGTTAAAAAGTGTTTCTTTGATAGTACATGCTGTCAATATGAATAATATTATTAATACTGTTAAGAATCCTGACTGTGGATTGAATGAAAAAGTAATGGAGATTTTTAGATAGACATGGCTAAGGGTAGTGTTCCTGTTCTCATCTGTCCACTATTTGTGTTTTGTTGCAAGACTCTGTGGAAATACAAGGTGTATGAGTGGATCTCTGGAATAATTTTATAATAAATAAAATCACTTTCAGTGGCTAGATGGCATACTTGTAGCATTACAAAGAAATTACATCAAGTGGAGCGTTTCCAGAATTTTCCACATGGAACATTTTGCTATTGGAAATGTCTTTTTTTAAGTTTGAAATAGTTCAAAGAAGTGTGCTAATATTTATGTTTTTCAGGGAAACAAAACGTTGATTTTTATTGCTACTATTGAAATAAGTTTTTTCATTTTTATATTATAAATAAAATAAGCAGCCAAGCCAGTTGACTTATTCAAAACCAGCATGCTTTAATTGTTCTGAAACTAAAGATGTCCAAATTTTCCATGGCAAATTTATTCTGAAAAGAAAACATGGTATAAAAATCAATGCAAATCTCTGCTACAGCTAAGATTGGGTCAATATATATTTAACAGACACCTTGCATTATTACATTGAAACAAGACAACGAGACTGGAAGAAGACGTCTGCGTCAAACACTTGTAAAAATTTACAATTTACTCATTTTAATTTCTTTTAGATTTGTAATTTACCCTTTTCATGTTTCTAATGAAGACCATAAAAAAAATCACTTTCATAATTCAACTTTGTAAAAGATTTTCAGGTCTTTTGTGGGCCTTCTTTGATGGTTCAAGATCAATAACTAAGCATGCCAGGACTTCTCTTGCTGTCTTTGCATTCTGTGTGCAGCCCCGCTCACTATTCTTCCAGTCGTATTTTTGATGCTGCTTTACCCAGAAGTCTATTATTGCAGCTCTGGGACAGAATGTGCATGCTAATTTCTCCAAAGAATAGTACAAGAAATCAATGTTACCATAAAATGCACATGAAGAAGGAAATAGAACTGAGTATGAAACAAACCCACAGGAAAAAGACTCTCTAAAATTGCAGCAGATTTAAACAAATAACTTAGTGGTGTTCTTAGTCACTCTTCTCAAAAACAAAAACAAAACGATAACTCCAGGAGAAAAATCATTGACTACTCTTTCCATTACACATTTTTAAATGCCTCTCCTATAGTACTACTTATCTTTGAAGTTAAAGTAGTTTTTCCTAGGACTAGCACTCAGCACCTCCATAAATGCATGTATTTCTCAACACTGTTTGTCTTCCTCTCCCCTTGAGAGCCTACTCAGACACCCACCTACACAGAGATATTTTCCGACCTTGTGAATTTTAAAACATGCATTCTAAATAGCGGAGAATTGCAGTAGCTGAGGTTAATAATTAACCATGCCCCTTAAACCCCTAGGAGGCACTCACTTGCTCACTTACGAGAGACCCATCATCCCCAAGAGACACCTGTTACAGTGCTTGCTCACTTGAAATTTAAGTGTTCCTATTTCTGTCTCAAATGTTGGAGAACAGGTTAGTGCAGACTCAAGGCATATTGCTGCCAAGGGTTTACTTCCAATTTACAATGGCTTGAAGAGAGAGCGATCTGGAAAGAACAACTAATGTACCGGCTTGCTACTGCAAATGTTTCAGGAATTTAAAATCCAGTAGTTCACTTGGTCTTTTTTCTCTCCCTTTTTTTTTTAAACATTATTTATCGTTATATTGAGAGGCAGAGTTAATGGTAGATATGTCAAACCCAAATAAATCCTTCTACTTGAAAACCAGCTAGAGAGGCTTCAACATGTGTAGACTAGCACACAGAACAAATTCTCTTTTGATCCTCACCTATTTCTATATAAACTAGGAGGTAAAAATTGTGTTATTAATTATTAATGATTAGTTATTAAGATGAATATTACCTGTACAAAGATATCTCAATTCTAATAGCCCTCTGTGGCTTTTCAAAGCCTTTGTAGCTCCTAAAAGTATTCTTATATTCAATCTCTTGTGAGGTTTGAGTGTAATTCACTATTGGTTATAACCAATGTTCTTGTCATTTATAGCGTAAAGAGGAAATCAGCCTCCTTTAGCCATTACTCTTCCATGAGAATATGAACGGAAGTTGATCCTCCTCTTTTGATTTCTAGATTGTTCTCTGATGCCTTTGGGAAGAACTAGTTGTACAGCCCCTAACTGTCTTCTCACATTTTGGAGTGCTAGTTAAAGAAAGAGAACCCTTGTCACTACCCTTTCAGTCTAGCATTGCTATGTTTGCACTGAAGAGAACATATTGGGAAGCCTGTTCTTGGTAGATATAGGAAGTTAAATAAAGCAGAGTTTCTTTGCAATTAGGAAGGCTGATTTTGACCTTACTCATGCTCTTGCAACAGGATTGCAAGTTCTGTGAAGTCACACTGATTTAAATTGTGCTGAATACCAGAATCCCTTTCTAAAACTGTCTCCATGCCCCATTTCTGTCAAGGATCCTACTCTAGTATCACAAAGGGATGATTTTTTGATACTTGTCTTAACTGGTGATGCCACTAACTGAACAGGAAAAGAGATGTCATTGACCATCTGTGAAAGACCACTGTCAGAACTAAAACTTGACTACTTATCAACAGGCCTGGAGAGAGGAATGCATTGTGGTACTGTCTTATGACACGAAAAGTTAAATGAATTAAAGCATCCTCTATTGCTCTGAAGATTTTGTGTTTTGCTTGCTTCGTATGATTACTTTCATGCAGCAAACAGAACTTACTGGTATTTATTCATGTTCTGAATTATTCTTAAATTATAATGTCATAGCCCAGTCAAAAATTATAACTTGGTCAGAAACTTGTTGTTCAGAAAGTTTAAGTATTGACAATAACTTGATATCTTTGAAGAATGGGTACTTATTGACTGCAAAAGAGCTATGTCCAAAATTGTCTTTATGGTGAAACCCTGAACGCTAAAAAAGTTGGACAGAAATTACCAGAGGAAACTACCTATGATTGTACTATTGCTGAGTAAACAGGTAACAGCTTCAAACAGTTGACAAAATGTCTGAAAGTATACAAGTGACTAATGAGTTTATATTTCAGAACTATGGAAAAGCACTCGAATGATAGCTTTTTCTGAGTTTGGTTCCTACAAATATTTCTACTCTGACTGAATGCCATTTTAGCATTTTTCAGTATTTGACAGCAAACACGGCCATCTGTATTGATAATGTATGTGCCCGTAATACAATTTTTCTGTCACCACAGTACTTTCTTATCCCTTTTTCAAGTCTGAATGTGACTGAATCTGCTATTTCCTTGTCAAGTGTAGTTCCTCTTAAGTAAAAACAAGTCTGATTCTGGGTTTGATCATGAAATATCAGTTTACGAGCATCCAAAATGGAGATTAATATGAATCAATGGAGTTCATTTGTCTTAACTAACAATTCAAATTTAGAATAATATTCTGAGAATCTCCTGTTCTGATAAGATGACTTGGAAATATGTGCATATGAAAGAAATCTTAAGTATTAGAAACTTCATTGCATATCTCTTACACGCAGGATCAAATGCTTACTGAATCATCTCCATCATGTCATTGGTGACACTGTATAAATACAATACAAATATAAATATCTTGAATTTGATGTATGTACTAAAGATTCATTAACAAGCCCAATAATTTGATAACTATAAACAAAACCATTAACACGTCTTTGCTTTAGTACTCTGCGAGAACACTCCTAGAAGTTTCAGACAGATTTTCAACTTTACCACTTACATTCCATCATGACTATCCTATCAGAAGAATATCTTACATCCATCCAGACTCAGGTAGACCTGTTTAACTAGTTGAATGTGTTAGGAACTTGCTGCATTTCTTTCCATCTTAAGTCCCAAGGAAGCAATAGTGGTAAAAAACTCCTCCTTTAGATTAGAACACTTCAGATCTTTTTCCATTTCTTCATTACATCTAAACTGTTGAAATTAATGTTATTGTTCCAGCCATGAGAGCACACCTTGGGGCACCAGCTGGTATAGAAGGTAATTCGTTGTGTTTAGTTGGAGAATGTGGTTTCTCATCTTTGTATTTTTGATTGTATATGTTCTTTTTAGTTTGCAGTGGATACTGGTTGATTTACAGGTTTTTCATAATGAATTGTGAAGCCTAAGCATTATATTAGAAATAATTTTCCTGCAGTATTGTCATGAAATTTGGAATTGGCAATGTCAGTTCAGTTATTATTTCCCAGATTCATAGATGCCATGGGAGTCACATTCTTAGAGGTCAGGAATTCTGGAGTATGTTCTTGACGGTATGATTTGAACCTGATCTTTTGGTACCCTTTTGGTATTGTAATTCCCTTACCACTGAGTATCGTGACTGGTTATTCCTCTGAACCAGTGGGGCTTCTTTTGTTAAATGTGCAGGGTAAAGATGATAAAGTGGGAGAAGTATAATTTAAAATAGTCAGTATGAATTTCACTATGTGAATTATATTCAGATATTATGTGACCTTATACAGTATAAATACCTTATACAATAATCACAGCAAGGGCTTTAACATTCCTGAAAGTTCTCTTCACTGTTTCTGACGTCTTATTTTATCAAAAGCATGAAATGAGCAAGCAAAAAGAAGAATTTTTCTGTGTGATAGGCAATGGCTTTAATCCGGTCACTTAGCATCTTGACTTACTGGATAGATCAGCATAAAACACATCACAAAAATAATTCATTGAATTATTCTGTACTTATGTCAATTGTTACACAGTATATTCTTCATACATGGAAAGGTTCTGTATGTCCATTAAATATGACAGTTATAGTACCTTAAAAAGCTATGCATACCCCCCGAATGCAATAGTTCAAATGTACCCAGATTTTTCAGAGAGGAAAAATGTGAACCTTTTAGTTAGGGAAATCACTTTACTTTTCTCATCCTGTAGGTTGGTTGTTTGTTTTTTTTTTTTTCCCGATGAAGTAATAGGTAATGATTAATTTATAAATAATTATCTATACTTAAAATAATTTGTACTTTTGAAGTACTCTGAACTTCTCAAGTAAAAACATAACCATATAATTGCATTATAGCTAGAAAATATGCTTGTTCATGTTAAGCACCTTTTATGTCAGTATAGTTGTGTTTTTATATTGCTTAGAATTTTCTGATAAATCTCATAAGAGTTTTACTGCAATTCAAAATACACATAGCCCATAAGTTGTTTTATCAACAAAACACTATTTGGCAAGACATATGTATGTGGATAGTCAGAAATCTGATTTGCTCTTTTCCTGCTGTCTTTTTCTTTTTATATTTTTGTCTTTTATATTACTCCAGAACCAGACCCAGCACTCCAGATGAGGTCTCACCAGTGCTGAATAGAGGGGAAGGATCACAAACTGAAATATAGGGGGTTCTCTTTGAACATCAGGAAACACTTACTGTGAGGTTGGCTGACTACTTGCACAGGTTGCCTAGAGAGGTCGCAAAGTCTCTATCCTTGGAGGTATTCAAAAGTTCTTTGGACACAGTTCTCGAAAATTTGCTCTAGGTGACCCTACTTGAGCAAGAGGATTGGTCTAGATGACTGACCTCCAAATGTCTTCTCCAACCTCAAACGTTCTGTGATTCTATGACTACTTATTACATAGACCTGAGATAGCAAAAATCACATAAAAGCTAAAGGAACTCAGCCTTCTCATATTTTTATCCTTGATACTAAGATACAAACGAATCTCAGATTGTGTCTGACAGATACATCCATCTGACCATAGGGAATGCGATGACAGCTGGATTATGGCTTTTGTAATCTCTATCACTGTCCTTTCAGTTTATCCAAAGACCAACATCTCAAACATACAGAAGATTTCATATGAAAGTAAGAAGATGAGAAGCATGAGAACAATGAATACAGAAAAAGGGATTACACAAATGATTCATGCCCAGGGTGTGTGTGCAGATTTATGAAATTTCATAAAGGTTGTATGTGTATATTTTAAATAAAGTTGTGTGAGTTATTATCTCTATAGGATTAAGTAGAGAGGGCTTTTCTATCCAAAAAGTCTCACTGCATTAGTACTATTGCATGTGTGTTCTGTGCAGGGGCACTGAACTATAGGGGTTCTGGCACCTTGTAAAACCAGTAGGGTTCTTCCACTTATAAAAAGTAGGGAGAAGAAAAATATAGGGAAAAGAAAAAACATGGGATTTATCTGAAAAGATAAGTTTTTTATCAAAATGAAAATTTGTGGGGGGAAAAAATAGAATTAAGAAAACAGTTGTGGAAAGCATTTATCTTTTATAAACATGCTTTCAAAACATATATTGCTCAATTTAGCATAAAACCCAGTCAAATTCAGAAAGAAGAAATAAAAGCATTTTATTTTTAAACAATGTTTTAAATTCTTTCAAAAGTCCTGCCTTATTTTTTCACAAACACCTGCATGAAGTTTGCCCTGAAGTGACATTTTGGTGTCCAGACCACTTGCGGAGGAAACTTGCAACTCAGCTTTAATGTAATTAAATATCTCAGTGTTATAAAAAGTTATGTTCTTAAAAACAGATATACTTTAAATTGTTTCAAGGAATTACAACTTTACCAAAAAACTGTAAGTATTTTTATCTATAGAGGAAATATTGCAGATATTCACATACCTAATAGTAATAATTTCTCCTTTCTTACATTAAAATGGGATATAAAAGTAAGTCAAAATAAATAAAATCTCTTACAGTTTTCTTGTACTTTTGATTTACCAAAAACCTGAATATCGATCTAATATCGATATCCAACTGAGACGGACAAAAACTCTCTAACAGTTTAAAGTTAGAAAGTGTATGTTTTATTTGGCGCCAGGCACTGCGTGGGATAGCTCCCTAAGACGCAGGCCCCGATACAAGCAAAGAAGATACCTTTTATTTCCAAATATTATGACTATCCAAAATACAAAATGCATATTCATAGTGTTGACACCTCCCATTCTCTGCTTCGTATGGAAATGAGCTTAAATGTCATTAAGCATGCGTAGTGTGTGTCCTGAATTGAGTCGGTGGTCTTGAATTGGGTCAGTGGTCCCAAAAAAGATGAAGTAACTCATCTTCCTCATTTTGACCTTTTTGCCTTTCTGAGTTTTAACAATTCTAATTACTTTAGTGGCCTCTAAGATTCTTCTTGCGTGACTTTTGGATGGGCTCCCACAAAGGGAGGAAATTGGTAATTGTCTTTATTCTATACACCAACTTATCAATGTTTCTGCTCATTATTCTAAGCACAGCTGAACAAACATGCAAATGACAGATCATCAGTTATTTGGTAATCAGTTACTTAGCACCTAAAACTCTATTTCAGGTCCAGCTCTCCTAACTATTTTTGATTAACCCTTACTGGGCCTAAACTTACTATTGAAGTGCCGAGCCTATGACTAAAATCTTTATGTTTCCTCTAAATCTATGTTTCACTTTGACTTTTTTTTTTTTAAAGAATAGTCTGTCAACACTTTAAGTGTTATTTTCTTTCCTTGTGATTTGCCAGGTATTTCTGTATACATCAAAAAATGTCTACTTTTGCCATGTTGTTAGATGCGTCTCATGCCCTATTTAGGTAGTTAAATTAAAGGACAGTGATCAAGAATACCCATGAGCTCAAGCTCGATCTTAAAATTAGAATTTGAAGTATTAGCATAATTGTGCAGTTACAGAAACTTGTTTTAGCTGGTTTTGTGGTTCAGTGAAGTTGAGCTTTTTTGAGAGCATGTATATTCCATTGAGCCAGAGTAGCCTCAGAATATATTCTTGAAGTTGGGACACAGTCAATGTTTGTAAAAATCCTGCTGGTGTGCCCCTTACCTTTAGTTATTTTTGCTGTGTTTATTTGCAGAGGCTTATAATTTGGAAACAATTGAAAGAAATCTGCATAATGATATACAGTATTGGAAACACTTTGTCAGTGATATGTTTGCATATTTATAGTAGTGGTGTTGGCCAGAAATTTACATAAATTTTTGTTCCAGTTTCCAGGAAGATTCATAGCATAAAAAATTCAGCTGTATCCCCCATGTTCTGGATTCTTAGGGTTGTGGTGGCTCCCTGAAATGTCTTCAGTTATTTGAAATTCTGTTACATTAACTTGTGCAGTTTTTCCCATCTGTGCTCCCAACAGTCTCTACCATAGGCTTACAAAGTCTGCTTATGAGGTCAAGGAAATCATTACACAAAGATAAAGGGTAATCCTTGCTTTGAATCTACAGATAGGTGAAAGACATTGCCAAAGCAAAACATGACATTTGTGCAGAGCCAGGTATTAAACCCAGGCTTTCCAACATTGTTTTCCTTTCCTTTCAACTTCATTCCTTCTAGCTGAAGAGTGCTGTGATAAATGCAATTACATGAACATCACTTAATTATTTTACAGTTAGAAAATTGTGCATTTTCTGTTACCTTTTACATAATGATTTAAACAGGTACAATTTCATCTTTGAAGGCATGAAATTAAAGAAGACAAAAAGTTAATTGATCTAACTGTTCCATTCAGAGTTCTGAATAAGAGCTATGCATTTGATTCTACACAGACTGTGGCTTTACATCTGTTTTGATCCAATAACCTATAATCATATGGAACAATCTGAGAAAGCTATGTCATTTAAGATGAAGACATCAGCAAAAAATCAATTATAGTTTATTTATTCAAATCTGTCTAAAAGTTGCACAAGTATTGAATTTCTTTTTCACTGTAAAGTTCTTTGTCGCGGGTTCGGTTTGTAACCGGGCAGAAACACCAATTTAGTGTAGTGGTTTGGTCCAAAATACTCATTACTGTTTATCTGCTGTGAGATAAGAATTAGGAGAAATGCAAAACAGGCACCAAACTTGAAAGAATATAAAGAAGTTTATTAACAGACCTAAAAGAAGAAAAAAAAAAAAAAAAAATTATA
>NW_008240046.1:315858-320448 GCF_000691975.1 Corvus brachyrhynchos
TGGCCCGGCCCGGCCTGGCCCAAGCAGGGCCTGGCCGGGCCCACTGGGCCCTGCTCGGGCCCTGCAGCCACCTGTGCCAGCGCCGGAAACGAGAGAGAGCTTGGAGGGGGAGTTTGCCTATTCTTAAATGTGGATCACAGAGGTGATCACAACTTTAAGTGGCTTAGAGAATTGTCCATATCCAAACTGGCCAGCTGATAGGTTCTATCAGTTCCCAGAGGAAACTGTAAGCACCCCTTAGCAAGGACGTCCCTTCCGGGACTATGCTTGCTAACCTATGACATTCTTGAATTAAGTTCCATTCCCCTACATCTGCCCAGACTTTTTGCTTTGTTTGACCTGAGCTGGAAACCGAAACATTTTTGCTACCACTTATCTAGGAGAATTTTTGGACAAAACTCAAATATAAATATTTGTGCTTTAAAAGTTGTTGTTGGCCAGATGGCATAGTGGCAGGAATAAAGCAGCAAAATGGGAGAGCAATATTTAATTCTGGACTTTGCAATAGGGGTCTGCTCTTGGTGAGATTGATACTGTTTTATTTTTAGAGGGCATTGACCAGAAAGTGTTTTGCTAATGCCAGCTGGCTTTATGAAGTGCGTGATGCCTCATACAATCAAGGTCCAAGACTGTCTGCAGCCATGACAATACTGTTGCCCATTATGTTGTTTTGTTTGAAAAAAGAAAATCATCTTGGTATAGATTTATATCAGCCAAGGGTTTGACCTCTCTAATCTTATTCATTCATATGAAGTAAAGGAAGAATAAATAGTGAAATTAATCTTGAAAGTTGCAGCATTCAAAGTGGAAATTGTACACATTCAACTATATGGTGCTGCATAAACAGAGATGCAAAGCACTTAAGGAGCTCACAAACAGCCTTCCAGTGCAATTCATTTAGAGCTGGCTGGGGTGACTTCTAACAGCAAAACAATTTGTGGTGTAGATGTACAGCAAAAGTTCAGACTTATGCCCAGATTCCTTGCCAGAAAGGCTCTTTCTGTTATATTCAGAGAGAAAATTGAAGAGTTGTCATTTCCCTGCTGAATATTAGGAATGACCATGTCCTGTGAGGATCCCAGTACTTGCTATCCCTGCAGTTTATCAGAACCTGCAGGCCAGCCTAAGCCTGTGGAGTAGGTGACTCTTTTTCAATTACATGATATTTTCAAGTTATGATCCTAAATTCTTTCTGGATGACAACACAGTAAAAACTCAGCTTTAAAATGAAAAATTCTTACATTTTATTTGCATTCTATTTTTGCTTTAGTCAAATGTTACTCTTTTTCTGTGACACCTAATTATCCCAAAACTTTACGTCCTTTATCCCACCATTTTATGTTCTGCAAGGCACTGTACAATGAAAGAATGGAATTGCATCAAGTGTCCAAAGTAATTTTTGCTCTCAATACCCCCATACTTGGGTATTGGAGAGAAAGGTGGTTAGGCAAAAACGTTCCATCTCTATGTGACGCTTCTTAATGGTAGAAGATATGAAGATTTATTTTGCCTTGTCACATTTTTTAATAACATCTTAATATTTAAAACTTCTTTGGAACTGATAACAAACATCAGAATGTCTTGAATTAGTCACAGCATTAAAAACATTCCTAGATGAATATTTGAGAGACTGCATAGTAAGAATGAATTGGGATGTCTGAAAAGACAACGTGGACTTCTTTTAATCATCTTTCAATTGCAGTATTGTTCTCTGGGCCTGTAGTTTCTTCCAGGAAATTAATCAGACTCTTTTCTTGTGATGTTAAAAGTTACCCATTTGGTCTGTGGCTGTGAAATGAAAGAATATGAATTCCAGTTGGTGTTCTCTTTGTAGAACTTTCTAGAGACTATGAACAATCTTCCTAATGTTCTTATGATCAAAAAATATCTTTAAAAATGTGATTGACAGGGATGACTATGCAGTGACTATTAAAACTGTCGGGTTTAGAGAACCATAATTTGAACTCATCCTTCATCAGCCACATAACAAAATGTGTCATGAATCCTTTTTTGTCTATTTTATTTACATGAGACATTCAATCAAAACCAGCCATTTATTAAGCCTAGAGTATTTTTCTTTCTACTGTCTTACTTTCAGAATGCCTTAAAATGATTAAAGGAACATGAGATATAGCAAATACATGTTCCTATTAACAAAAATTAGTGCATCTTTCTCATAAACAAATAACCAATCTGAAGAAATATCTGTGAATTTTTCTACAGTTGATATGTGCAGAAAAGGTTTTGGAAGGGAAGCAAATGACCTGAATCTTTTAAAAGGGAATCTTTGCACCAGTCTGTGGTTCTTATCAATGAAGGGCATCCTGCATTTGTCAACAGAAGAAAGTATTTTTGCATAACATATTGGTGTATAATAATGGTTGACGTACCTGAAGTTTTATACTTCAGCTTTTTAAATTGGTGGTGAAATCTGACATTTATAGCCATGTTTTTAATTGAGAAGTTGTTCTTTTTTTTAATGTGAACCAGTTAGAGAATATTTCAACTAGCCTGAATATTAAAACCTATAGATAGTAACATTCTATGAAAAACAGATCTATAAAGTTTTACCATATTCATATTAATTTGACTTTTATTCAGATACATAAGTTCTTTGATGATTTTTAAAGTGTATGAAGAAAATATTTTGAGTGATTAACATATGTATTTCATTTTTGGGGCCAAATCTGAAGCCAAATAAAGTTCATTTTAATAGAATTTCACCACTAGACTTTTGAAGAGAAAAAAATGAAATCAAGGCACAAACATGTTCTGTGACATTACACTATTTTCTCATTCAGTAATAGTTGCATAAAAAGTCGATGGTTGTAATCAGTTCCACAGGTAAGTATATCAGTACTTCTTGTAAGGTTGTACATTTAAATCACCCTTAATTTGTTAACTATATTCTCAAGTAGTTACTAACATGTTGAGTGAAGTGTAAAGTAATAGTTTCCCATTTCAGTAGTTTTAAGCAATTTGCTGTGAATACTATCACTGACAATTACAGAGTAACTTTTAACCTACAGCAACAGTCATGGTGTTCTAGATGGCCATAACAGAAAATAGCCAGAAATAGCTACATATTAGTAGGTTTTTAATTTATTAATTAAAAATAATATATATATTTTCCTTTTGCGTATTTTGATTATTTTTACAACAATTAGCTTGCTATCACTTAAATGTCTCCTTTTAATTAGTTTTTTGAAATACCCATTGAACTTCAAACATTTTCCTACAACAGAAGAAAATGCATATTCTATTTTTACAGTAATGCAACACTTTAAAAGTGTTTTTTCTATGTGATATGTGAAAAAATAAGTACATTAACAAATAGCCCCACATCTTTGGAAGGAGTTTTAATTATATAAGGCGGCTGTATAGATAAACATGTTTGGAGTGTAGTTCTGGACATGAACCTCATCTATTGTTTTGTCTGTGACTAGCTTTTATCAGTTTCCTCTTCAATTACCTCATTCAAATATACTTTTTCCGATAATCTAGTTGTCGTAATGAAAGTGTATGTAACCCTGACTTAAACGAAATAATGGAACAAACTGTATTTTTACGTTCATTCAAGTCTTCTTTTTTCTGCTATATAGCACAATCTATAGTACTTTTCCAAATATCAAATTTCTGAATAAAATTAATTATTTTCCCTTTCAAGGCCTTGTATTTTGAGCCTGTGGCATGTTTATTACTATAACTTGCATAGCTACAGTGTTCATCAAGATTGAATTTATCTGACTTGAGTGATCTCAAATTATGTAGCTAATTTAAATTCCTCGATATTTAGTGAAGAATATTTCCATTCTATTAAACATCTTCCAAGATAAGATAGAGTTCTAGAGTTCTGTCTTTTGATTTTTGTAGAGAAGTGTAGTTGACTATCAGAGAATTTATTCCTGATCTTATGTTGTCCAATTTATAGAAAATCTGTCAATCCTTAAAAAATCACTATGCCTTTAAATTTAAGACATTTAAGTTTAAAGAAAAATTTGGACAACTTAGATGAATAAACAGTAAACAAACATTGAGGAATTGTAGATAAAATTAATGCAAAATATTGATGAATTGATATATTGGTACCTAATTTTGGAAAACATTTCAACTGCAGATTTTGGAAAATATGTCATCATCAATACAATTTTGGTGACCAGTGCAAAAATCCTTATATCTGATCACTCAGAAAATTAATGAATCTTTGTATCTGTATTGAGTATATTTGTATATCTTCCCTATTAAACTTGAAATGCCTTATTTATACATTCATATACATTTAGAATTTGATCTTATTCTTCCAGGAGTTATTGCTGAATTTTCCTAAAATTTGATGCTGTGACTTTTACATTCATATTGGGCTAGAGACTTGTGAACAGTAACTAAAACCAAAATATTCTCAATAATATTAATAGTTAACTTTTTTAACAATGACAGCTCATAGGCGAAACTTAAGACACAAAGACTTCTAGTTTGATTTAATGTATGAATTAATAGTTCAAAACTTTTCAGATGGTCAGTTTTCTTCATTTTTAGCTAACCATTTCTATACAAAACATCGTGGTGTATTCTAGATTTATCCAAAATATT
>NW_008240046.1:320474-321121 GCF_000691975.1 Corvus brachyrhynchos
TGTGCATCAGTGATTTGCTAATACTAAGGCTTCATATTTTGAAAGGTTCATATATGCTTTAGCTATTTGTATCTGTGATTTCAGTAGCATTCTGGCGAAGTTCGCTTTGCAGAAAAGCCTCTCTTTGTGCAGGGAGACAAAACAAAGAGAAAGCAATTTTTTAAAAATTGTCTCTGTCTACAATAGCAAATAGAATGGCACAAGAGGAATTGATTTGCATGGTGAAACAGTGGGCTCTGAGACTTATTTTCATACTATATGCATTCTGTGGAGATTTACTGTGGACTAGCTTGTCTGATACTGTGAACTGAGCTCCTTCTAGTTCAAGCTGTCTATGGAGGCTTTTGGACCATTTCCTTCTTTGGAATTTGCTGCAAATGGTCCAATGTACTTGCTTCATGGTACTCCTTCCAAAGATAGCAAAGTACAAATTTGGGGATGATAAGGAGATTAATTTCTGAGTCCATAACTTAGGTGAACTAAAATATTATTGCAATTTTTTTTTACCATCTCTGATGCAGATTCTCATTTATTCTTAGTTTCTTTATGCTCACATTTCAATAGCTAGCAAGGGCTCTGATGATATACTGAGAATATTGGCCTACCAGCCTTCTAAATTCCAATTTTTCTAAATAAAAAGATTCTAT
>NW_008240046.1:321166-413997 GCF_000691975.1 Corvus brachyrhynchos
CGTGCTATTGGTTCTTTGGTGATATTCACTGAAATAAAGGAAGGCCTTTTATTTGCTTAGTTACAACAGAGACAAGAATTATTAGGAATTTATTTAATGCATGTTGCTAGGGGAATAAAAATAATTTTGGCCTGCTCAGAAGTCCTTATTTTGATTCAGAAAGGAAGTTTGGATAAGAGGAAACAAAATATATTTGAGAAAAGCACTAAACTTAAAAGGCATAAAGTATGTTTGAATGTTACACTATTATGCCTGTAATGTAAAATGAATTATGAAATATTATCCCTGAATAGCAAATCTTAAAATGTGGCCTTGGGCTTAAACAAATAGATGTTAATGGAAGTGTATTTCAAATTTATACAGAACAAACAAAATACGCTTCTGGTACAAGACCGGAAGACCACTACAGCAAGTAAAATTAATAAAAGTGAAACCAAAATAAATGAAAATAATTATGGAGAGTCCTTCTCTTGTATCTAGAATTCTTGCCGGATAGCTAAGCTAATTACTGTTTGTCACAGGTGCTGTCTGTTGCAGAGCTGTAATATCAAAATATTTTTTTAAATTTTATTCAAGTCCTGTTGAAAGTTACAATTGTCACTACATTTTGCTAAATATAAAAAAACCCCAACCCATCATTTTCCTTATCAGAATCTTTTTCCTCTTTTAGCCTGCTGCTCTAGTACTAATCTCAGGTGTTTCAGTCTTCTCATTGAAAAAATAATGCCTGTTTAATTTAATTTCCTGTCAATTTTATATTAACTGCAATGACAGAAGTTTAGAACAGTAGAAATATGTGATTTGAATAGGAAAAAGAGTTGTGTGGGTTGAAACTGTTCATGCAGAATAGGAATCATTCATTAATATTTTGTTTGTCTTCCAACAAGCTTCCAGCAATTAAGAATGAATAGAAAGAAAAGGATAATGACATGTTGTATCAAAATTCAAGTGCTAAAGAAACACTTTGAATTTATGTGATCAGTTGATGCATCTCTTCTGCCTATTTTTCAGATCTACCCTATACACATCTCAGAGTCACTGTATTAGTCTTACAAACAGCTTGATGTTGACTGACTTTCTGAAGCTAACAGGAATTATATTATTTAGGCCCGACTCATCACCATTGCTTTTCACGCTTTGGTAACAACAGAAAATACAGAAATTCCATTGAAACTTAAGGGAAACCTCCTTTATCATTAGAGTTTCAAGACTGGAATAGGTTGCTCAGAAAGGCCATGGAGTCTCCATTCTTGAAGATACTAAAACCTGAATGATCATCTCCCTGGGCAAAGTGCTCTATCCGACTCTACTTAGAGCAGGAGAGTTGGACTAGACAATCTCCAGCTAGCTCTTAGGCCACCTTAAATACCCCAGGATACCATGCGTCGTTGAAGTGGAAAGTCATTTGATTTGAGAGTCAGGGAAAAATAAGAACCCTAGTTCCTAATGTTCCAGGGGTTTGAGTAATGTCCAAGATAATGATGAACAAACCGGTAGAAATACTTGAAAGAGTATAGATTGCTTTAGCTTGGTTCTCAGTTTAGGCTAATTTTTTAATGTTTCTCTACATACTAAGTTGTTGCTGCCTGTTCTGAGCTTCCCCTCCCCCTCCCCAAGACACTTGCCTCTGCCATGTGCTCTGAACCCCTTTCTTCCAAGCACGGACAAAACCAAATGTAACTCAAATTCTTTAGCAATGTCACTAAGTTGCATCTTAAATTGCATTTTACATTTGATTATAATGTTTTCAGTCCTTATGGTTTTGAGATGTAGGTATTGTGACCGCAGGAAGGCCAGGAAGTCTTACTATTTTTATCCAAGTGTTAAGTAATTAAGAGAGTTATTCTTTAGTGTGTTCACTTTGTACACAGAATAAGTTGTGAAGCAACTGGCTGAGAACTGGTTGATGGTTGCAAGCTTAGCTCTCTGAACAATTAAGTGTAAAAAGGATTTACTCTGCCACCACACTACTGTAGTTCAAATGCACCGACATTTTTGAACAGACAGTGTTTATAATGTTGATAGCAACTGATATACAGAAACCATGAAAGATTATAATCCATGAGCAGTGTGAAATACCAGGAAATATAGTGCAAAACTTCAAACATCAAGATATGAAAGAAATATCTCATAATGGTGAAAAAGTGTCACAATTAAGTCTTGTGGAGCTATATGGATATATTGCCATTCACCAAGTCTATCCAAACTCTGTCCCTAATGTCAAGCTCCAAAACTAGGATTCTTCATGTATTAAAAATATAGTTTTAGTTTCCAGCTTGGATAAGGATGACTTATTTAACACAGGTTAAGATAAACACTGTACCATAGAATAAGTTAATAGGGCTCAATTACTACAGATAGCAGGAAGTATGTGTCTTTGGAATTGCAGTGGTTTTTTTCCTATGGATGATTGGAAAATAAACTATCCCATTTAAGAAGTACAGTTGAAACAAGGAAGAAGCAGTGATTATTGAGGTATAATGAAAAGGTGTATCTTTTCTCTGTGATCTGTTAATCTCCAAGATCAGATATAATTAGGAATGACTCCCTATGCTGTTCTCAGAAAATATGATACCAGTTTTCAGAGGGTGAAAATTATCAAACCTACCGTCTTCTTACTAAACCTGAATATTGTAAGGGCTACCCCTACCAAAGGACTAATAAAAGATTAAGGTTGCTTTTTTTCTGTGACGGACAAATTGAACAGCTAGTGGACTTATTTGGGTAAAAGTAGCTCTACCATGTTGATTCATACTGGTGGCAGATGCAGCTCTGTTAATGCTGTGCATTGAAAATTAATAAAGCTAAACATAACCCTCTCCACTCATGGGTAGGTGTCTTAATTTGTCAGCACTTGGAAATTTCTCCTGTCCATTTTTCCGAGAAATTACTGATGTAATTTTATAAATGGTAGAACAAAATTTAATATGTAGTCTGTTTTTGCTTGTTAAAATGCAGATTATTATCTTTATTTTGGCATGGCTATAAGTGCATAAGAAAACCAGCATTTTACCTATAACTTTTTGTAAATATTAATCCTGGTATTTATCACCTTTCCCTCTTTTTTGTCTCATCAGTATGGAGTTTTATGTGAAACCTAACTGTTTTTTGCAGATTTGGATATAAATGAACATTAGAGTATATGAAGAAAGTCCTTGGTTTTGGGGGGGAGCTTATTGTACTCGTAGTAACTGATGCATAAGTAGTATTTATTATGTATTAGTATTCTGGTGCTTATAACTTAGTTCACAGAGATTTAAACTCATTTAACTTAAATGCTCTTACTAGTAACAATTAAAGGAGTATTATGAGTTTCATGAACAGTAACATGCACATGCATTACAGGGTTTTTTCAGATGCATTTTATAGAACTCCCATACTGCTGTGTTTTCATCAACTTTATCTCTAAGATGTCCTAGTTTTTTGGGTGTAAAATTTAGGTACCAGAATTAATTTAGCCCAAATATGCAAAGTATATAAAAACTCAGTATCTTTTATAACTGATAGTTCTGCTCTGACAAATGTTTTTCCATATTAAACTGTCTAAAGAATATGGTAATTTGTATATCAGAGATGATGACGTGTGGGAAAGGGAAAGTCAGCTGCAATACAGATATTTAATTTTTTTTGGTCTTAAAATTCTTTATATTAATTACATGGAGTGTTTCTAATTATGCAGATAACAAACATATATTATGATCCAAGTCTATTTCTTTTTTTGGAAAAGGATAGGCCATGATATTATTCCATGAGGCAGGATGCATTCAAAATTTGCAACACATTTGCCTGAGAAGGTCTGGTTCTCAGAAGTAATGCAATAGAAAGGTCAGAACTGTGATGTTTTTACTAAAAGTAGAAGTGCAATAAATCATGCACAATTATGATTAACATGCACATCATTCTTTCAGAAAGAATTTTATCATCATTATGTCATTCTCATTGATATTCTGTGGAAAGGACTGAATTGGTTCTACTCCACTGAATACTCTGTGTGTTAGTTTTGTGTTAGATAATTCTCATTCAGTACAGCACTTAAGAAAAAAGCAAGAGTAGCACCCAGATCTGTTTAAAAACTATTCTTAATAACTTAGTAAAAGTACATAACATTTCTTTTAGTTTTGAGGATATGTAGTGATGTTCTCAGGGAATTTTCAGCCCCAGCTATAAAACAGCTCAACTTTGCATCTGTCACATCTCTTCCCTATATGCCAACTAGGTAAGGAATATAGCTTTAAAAGAATATGGGAAGATGAACAGAATGCTCCTAAATCTTTTATAGCTTGTTCCAAAACTTATTTTAAGTAACTTTGCTATGATTCTTGTGGTAGCTACAGATGTGATAAACAGGTGTTCTGTTCTTATGATCTAGTTGAGACTGCTTTCCAAAAAATCGATAAGAAATGGAACATAAAGTTCCAAATATTTGATGAATTTTTTTTTCTAATTTCCATTTTAAATTACATCACTGTTCTTGCAGGAACTGTAGATGATGCAAAGTCCTTCTGGTGTTGAGGAATACAGTCAGCACAGGTAGCTTGGTGAGCAGCTGCAGTGGGAGCTCTGGGTGTTGGGAGCACAAGGCGAGAGGCCACAGATAGCTAAGCCTTAGCATAATAAAGGGCATGGGGACCTGCACCCATCCAGGTGACCAGACACTCAGTGATATGGCAGAAGCTGAAGAGCCCAAGACTTTCATGCACTTAGACTATGAGAGTATAAGAGCCCAGAGTTTCCTCTGTTTGAAGCCCCTCCTCAGAGGTACCAGCTCAAATTGTTACTTTTTTATATGGTTATTGCGTCAAGATTTATATGGTTATTGCATTTTATTTTAAAGACTGGGACATCTGAGACTCTGCTATAGGAAATTTGGGGTCGAGCCAGTAAGGAACCCTAATTCAACTTTGTGAATTTGATGTGTGTAGATGCCAAGGGGCCTTGGTCTCAGCTCCATTGGTGCAAATATGACTGCCAGAATAGTTTGATATTCAGGAATAGCCTAGGGGATGGTCTAGGTGAACTCAAATCGCTGAAATTTACATTCTGTGTCATTGGCCCACAACGAAGTAGTAACTGATGTATAGTTACAGATTACAGCATGAAGTTTCAGTCCATCAAACAGTTACAGTAAAGTATTTCTGGTAGCAGTTACCTGTTTAAACTTTTTATCTACTTGTGACAGGAAGGTTCAGAATTATATTTGTTGTCCAACCTGTCTACCATCAGCACTAAATACCTTTATATCTTCAAAATTTTGTACCCTCAGAAGAATTTTGTACCCTCAAAATGAAACTCCACCTACCCCTCTACTTGTAAACCTGATGTAGACTTCTGTTCTGCAGAGCCTGTGTGTGTGGTTGTAGTTGCTGTTTTCTCCCATCTGGCCTGCATATATATTTCCATCCTATGGTGACTACAGTCGCCAGTGGGAGTGATGTATGCCTATGTCTCATCCTAACATCGTGGTTGAAACACATCTGAATCCAAAGGACAGTGCTGTTAGACACCCCATTTTAAACATGGGAAAATTTGCATAGTGTCTTATAAAATGGACCTATTGGTGTTTGTTTCAGAAGGTGCTTGCTAGAACACCAGACATTTTTCTGTGGTTTTCTAACCTTGTGACAGCAAGTTATTACAAATGTATCATTAAAATATTTTAAATGTATCATTGCTGCTTGAGTGTAGTTCAAATCCTAGGAGAATCCCCTACTGACTGACAATCCTGCATGCCCTCAGTGTCCCCTGAAATGTGAAGGATTGACTCTCCCACTTCCTGGGATTCTCATTGGTGCCAGGGTTCAGCATGTAGGCTTCCAGAGCAACAGTAATATCTGTCATTTTGAATGAATACAAATCTCTAACAATCCATGTTTGTACAGTCCCTGTGGAAGCGTGTTGTGTCAGCTGTGCTCACGGTACTTTAAAGGCTTTATTAAGTCAGCTGGCAACACACCCTGTCTCCAGGCGCTGACTTTTATGGCAAAGGACCTAAGAGACTTTTTTGTCCCCTTCTTATTTTTCCCTTCCACCCTCCGTCCTCCCCCTCTCCCCCCTTTCTCATGTTAACTACCTTTCAGAAACACAGGAAGTGGTTTTATAGAAGTCTTATGGCTGTGTTGCTATGTTCATAATACCCACAACATAGTTTACAGGTGAGCATATTTACCCACCCACACGATCTGACACATACATGCACACACACTGTCAAGTACCTTTATGCAGTCTGATATTAAATCTGATCAACTTATTACAACTGATTGATAGAGAAAGTGTAAAAAATTTACGAATAATTATAGTCAGCTTTCATAGCCCATGTAGCCATTTGAAAGGAGACTATGATAAACTGCGTGAAGGTTCTGGACCATGTATTGCAGTAAAATTCCATGCATATTCTGTCCAGTGGCCTTTTGTGTAAGAACTGTACTTTCTATTTGCTTTAATGTAGACAAAATTGTTTAACTGGTAAATGTTAAAATATTAGTTTGCTTAAGTCATGTTTTGAGAATCAGTTGTTCAAAGACTGTACTTTCCAGTGACATTCAGAATCTTTTCTCTTGCAGCCGTTTCGTAGAGTGACGTTTTCTGTTGTGAGTCAGCCTCAGGACCCGCATCAAGGGTCATTGCAGAGTTGCTATGACAGCGGTCTGGAGGAGTCAGAAACACCAAGCAGTAAGAGTTCATCAGGGCCAAGACTGGGTGCCCTTCCACTCCCAGAGGACAACTACGAAAGGACTACGCCGGATGGCAGTGTTGGTGAGGCAGAGCATATGGAAAATGGTAGGGGCAAACACAACATTCACACACATAATCTCACTAGCAAGTGATACTAAGTAGACTTTTGAAAGGTCAGTCCAAAAATATAAATAAATATATAAATAATTAAAATTGTAATGATTTGATTTTAAAGTTTGTTAAAATGCAGGTATACAAAATAATGGAACATAACACCACTAATTAAAACAGCACTTTCTTTTCTTTATATGACTTAAAATCTATACTGTAGAAGTAGTTAAAACACTGAAAAAAAATATCAGTAGAGGTCTGGGGAAATGGAAATTGAATAAAATTACATACTTTTCATTTTAGATAAAAGACCATAAAGGACATGTATTCTCATTTCCTTCCATTTTTGATTCAAAAACTACTTAGGAAATTTCCCTGAATGTAATATATATAGCATCAGGAAAAGAAAATAGCATCTTAAAACCCCACTCTAGAGAATTCTCTTTTCCCCAAAAATGTTGTATAGACTGTTTTCAAAATAAAACCCAATGTCAAGTCCATTCTTCATTATTTAGAATAGAACATTACTTTCCTTTTCTTCACACTTTATTTTGTTCAGTAGTTTTACAACATCTCATTTAAATTCAGGGTCCATTTATGTAAAAGGGGAAAATGCTAAATATTTATTCCATAGTAATTCTCCTACTATTAAAAACCAAAAAATATTAATATGAGTCTCAGATTAGGTTCTGCTTTTCTTTCTATCTAAAACTATTTGAGATTAAAAAACCAAAAAGACCTATTCTTTTTGAAACATATTTTATAAAACATGAATACTTCACTGTTCTCCAGTTCTTGGACTTGAAGTCAGAGACTGACTTCATTGTATTTTCATTTGCCCAGGAACAACAAAATAAATTAATACACATCAAAGTGTACAGATTTTTGATAACCAAATAAATAATGGGGTTTCTAATTCCACTGTAATAGGTGGGTACATGCAAGAAGGGTGGTGTATTTTTTCGTTATAGAATGAATTGATTAGTGTGGCTAAGTGCATGTTTTAGTTTTTCAATACTGAATTGTTCTTGGGGTTTTGTCTTATCTGAAAGAGACAAGTCAAACCATTAAAACGATGTTATTCTTCACGGTAAGATATTTCCAAATCTAGTATCTATTACTAAAGAATGGCTACAGCAGTCTACATATGCTTAAAGTATATATCCCAACAGCAAAAAAAATTGACTAAAAAGGAAGATGGTATTATCCATCTAAAGATATATTAGATTACGTATGTTTATACGTTTGCTTTTATACATTCTCCTTGGTTGTTTATATTAATATATTTGTTTACATTTCATTTTTCTGGGGATGGGGTAGGGGTATAAAGTGATAATGATGTTACTGGAAAAAATTTCATAAAAAAAGCTTATAGAATTTGTACCTAAATTGAGCTGATTATTTTATTGTCTATTTTGTAGTGAGATTTTGTAGTTAGGAAAATAAAATTAAACAATTTGTCAATTACTTTGGACATGCAGCAAGGTAGAAGATTTGTAGACATGAAATTCTGAGTTCAGAAAATATTTTAACATGGGATATGCCTGATCCAAGCTGAAGAAACTGTAGATTAACAAATGGATGTAATTTTTAATGCACTTGATAGCCAATGAAAAAGAAGATCACACTAACTGAAGTGTAATTGAAAATGAAGAGTGCTTGAGCAGTGTCATAAATTAAAGCAAAATAATTAAAGTTTTTGTATTGATGCAAAAACTGGAATTGCATTCTAATAACTAAAATATTTTAGATGATTTTGTTTTTTGAAAATATTTTATTTTGTATTTGGTAGGATGAATTTCTTGGATTTGGTTTTGAAAATAGTATTCTATAATTAATAAATAGAAACATAGATAAATACGTTAGTTCATGGTGAATTAAAGTGAATGAAAAAAATAATCTCCAGTAAAAAATTTTGCATGGTAAGACATGCATAGAATAATCAAGATTTCCTCCTCCTTTATTAAACCTTGAACTGAAACCTTTAAAAGGTAGGTGATGTTGTGATGAAAATTATACTCTAGAGGCTTTTGGATTTTCCCGTCACATTTTAAAAGCAAGATTTCAACACTGGCATGTGATCTGCCTCCAGAAATTTCTGTTAACATTAATCTATAAATAATGATGGAACAGGATGGAATGTACTTTTTTTAATTCATATATGTAATACCTGATATTTGAGTGAGAGTTTTCTGTAATATGACTCTTAAGTCCACTTGTATATTAACTATTTTAAGCACAATTGTATTGGTCAAATTCTGATAATGTAGTCTTCAATATTAATGGACCATTCTGACAGAAATATAATTGGAATTGAAGTCTGTCAAGTGTTCATTTGTCACATTTAATTGGAATCTAGGTAATCTGCAGTGTTTGGCTTGGTTAGGTTTTAATCAGGATTTATACTGTATTTTCATGTAGATTTTCCATGGAAACAGCATTTTGGAAGTGATCTTGGCTATTAATCTTTACTTCAAATATTTACCATCTAATTTCAGTTGGTGTGAAACAATGCAGTTATAATTAATTGTTTTGGATTTCCTTAATTTTAGAATTTGAAATAATAATCTTCAGCACAGTAGATGAAACCTTCTGATGCATTTCCTTAATTTTTTTCAAACCTAGATGACTAAGGAAAACAAGTAATCTTTACCGTTAAGGCAAATTTAAGAAGGTTCAGTTCACAGGTCGAGTAAATAGGAAATTCAACTTTCTATTTGCTGTTAAGACCTTCTTTACATTTTCTCAGTTGAGAATAAAACACTGGAATATGGGAAAAAAAGGGGTAAGGGGGTTCATTTTCTTAGAATATGTGGTACATTGCCTACCGGCCTACATGACTGTCAGATGTAGATTGAAGTTTTATTCTGCTGATTAGCTGTGGTGTCAGATGCGGGAGGAAAAAAAATAAAGAAAAAAAGACATGTTAGCAGATTGACTGTGAAAATTCAGTATGCAAAGATCTTGTTAATTAGTAAAATCTGCAGAACCAAAAGTAACTTCTGAGTTAATTTATCCCCTGCCCTTGGAGCTTTCCTTACAAGGAAATTCTGCTCATATATGCAGCCTTCTCTGATTTTGCTATTAGAATGGTACTGTGTTAATGTAAATTGTACAATAATTTTCTGAAGAACATTTTCATTACATTCATATTTGTATATCAAGGGCAAATAGATTACCATGGTAAATTAGTTTCCTGGTCTTTTGTCATAGCTTTCTCATTCTGACTATGCCTAATACCACATCTCAGAAGAAAATTTTAAAAACCCCTGTGACAGAAGCTTCCAGAATTACCTCTCCTCCTGACCCTAACAGTTAATATTCAGAATGTGATTTTCTAAATAATAATAACAATAGTAGTTGTACTAAAAATCCACTAATTTTTCACAAGCCAAGTTACTGGCCTGGAGGATGTCTTTCAACAGCGAAATCCTCTGAAGGCTACCAAAATTGTTTCAGGTTCGGCTTTCTGACTCTCATTTAACTGTTTTAGTGACTATTCCTTTATTTCATTATGAGAAAGAGCATGGAAGCATTCCATGTAACTTTTTAAATAGTATGGATTGTTATGTTTCCTTATAATTTACCTTTCCTCTGAATTCTAAATCTTCCTAGGCTCTATTTCTTCTGGCGAAGGTAGGGATAGCTGGAGATGTATTCTCACAATTTGAAGACAGCCTTCTCACACTAATTCCTATGTTATTAATTACAGATATGATCTCTAAACAGAGCTTTCATGGCTCTGTTTCATTACCCTTCACCTAGTTCTATTAGGTCTCTCTCATGTTTCTTGCAGCTCTCTTAGAAATATTTCATTAAATTCCTTCTCCCTACCCCCTGATTTCTGCATACCTACTATTTATTTATGCATGTAGTAGCTTAATCAGTTTTAATTTTTGTTTCATTTAGCTAGGTACGTATAGTGGTGAAACTGCAGCACTGTAGATTATGGCTTGTATGATCCTCCCTAGAGATTTGTTTCCATGCAGGCCTAATTAGACCGTTTGCCACACCTGAGATACCTGCCTTAAAGCTAGCTCAGGTACGTCTACATGAACATGACTTTGATCTGCAAGCAGAGAATTTTAAGTTAGCCCATGTTTCAATATCAAATAGGGTTGGAGAAGAGTATTCATCTCTGTGAAAGAAGGAAAATAAGGGAATGGTTTACAGCTTCCATTTTTGCAGAGGGAAATGGAGTAAAGAAAGATTAAGTGACATGTCTGAAGTCACAGATAAAGTAAGGAGCAGAGCTTAAAAAGGAGCTCAGAACTTTTGTGATTCAGTTACTTGACTCCCACAAAGAAATCAAAAGATAAATTACTCTCTGACTGACACATGAAGAAGTAAAAGGCAAGGAAGAGAAGTGCGTTACATTGGTTCATACAGTCTGATAATATGCTCTGTTTTCAATTACAATTTCAGATTTAGATTGCAAGTGTCAAAGTTCCACCATCAGTATAGAGAAGGAGTTCATAATGTAGGAAATGATGACTTAAAAATGCAAAGTGAATTTTGAAAATTAATAAATGTAATTAGTTTTATCTGTAAGACCATTCTCTCACTTTTAATTGTGAAATAGATTCTTAATCTGTTCTCCAGACCAAAGTGTGAAAAAAAGAATCCATTAGAGAACCCGTGTTTACAGAATCTATTTTCCTTTAGCTTTTTGCAGTGCAAATAACATGGCTTAATGTTCTTGAAGACTTAACTGTCCTTATTGCAAACATGGCAAACAGACACTCACTGATTTATTTCAGAGAATGACTGCATTTTCGTAGTTCCCATTATTTTCAAATGTTCTGTTCTCTTGAATTCAGGCCTGAAAATTGCATGAGAGTAATTTTGTTTTTAAAATTGTGTCCAGAAAATGTTGATGTAAGTAGTCCATCTGAGAGGCTGAGTCAGTAAAGGTTTTCAATGCAGTGATTATTCAGTAACAGTTCATTTTTTTTGGTTGGTTTCTTTTTTATTCTGTCATGGCTGCTGCATCTACTTTTTCTTAAATGTCACCCTGCATGCATGAACTCAAAATACAAGAAAGTGCTGCAAAAATTGTTATATAATACAAACACATAAGAATTTCTATATTTGTTTCTGATAAATCTTAACTTATAATTAGGCACACAATGAATTTTGGATTCTTTAACACTAGCAACATACACGGGTAATGTTTAACACTGAACACATACATATTCAGTGATGAATTATATCTTGAACAAAGTTTTTTTGAGGATACAGAATTCTGATAAGATCTGTGAAAAGACATTTTATAAGAGGAAAAAAAAAAAACCAGCTTGTAAGACAGAAGACAAGCTGTGCAGGAATCCCTGATGCACTAGGTAGTCTTATGTAAGGCAGGGAACCTGTCTGGGAAGTACACTGGCTGCTTTTCTTCTTGATTTTTTTCATTTCTAATATTTTACTGTGTTCCTTTAGCTGACCTTACCCTATATGTCTAGTGAGTTTTTTCAACAAAACTAGGAATAAAAAAAGAGGAATAGGTTTGATAACCTATATGCACATTAATACTTTAAGTTTTAAAATTATATTGTGTCTGTTCTTTAAAAATTACTTGTATTTTGAAGTGTTATATACATATACTTGTAATAGAAATGAGGGAAATATATTGTGTGTTAAATTCCTAGTGCTGATATATATATTTTACATATAAATTTACTTTATTAAGCCAATAATTTATCACACAAAGTTGAGAAATTATTTTCAGTTGTCCATTTTATGTCATTGCACTAAGGTTTACTGTATATTAACTACTGTTCTATGTTTACATTGTACTTCAAATGCACAGTGTAAAGTAAAGCCCCAAATATATGCCAAATATGATCAGAAGTAGCTCTCATTGAAGACACCAGAATAGTATTTTTTATACCTTCTCTATTTTCCTTGACTGTCCAGATAAATAACAACTTCTGTGTTCTATTAATGAAGTGTACCTGAGTATTGCTGTGAATTGTTTTACACTTGGTCAGGATTTTAACTGCTCAGAGAACATATGCTTGGATCTGCTGGAATCAAAGGAATGAATATTTCTGTACTGGAAATCAGCCCCCACACATTGGTAGCAAAACAAATTATTCAGCACTTTTCTGATTTTCTGAAAAGAATTGTATGACTCTTGGTGTTCTCTCTATTGCTTTCCCATTGTATTTGTTCTAGCTTCTTTTGTGCTGCAGACAATAACATATGCCTCTTTTCTAAAAAATCATATTATAGGATTTCTTCCTCCACTCCTGATTTCAGTATCCTGCTCTTAAAAAGAAAGTATATACAGCAATAGCTGTTCACCACTGTTAAAAACAGCCTATTGATACCAGATAACTTGAAATGCCATGTACTAAAACTTTGGTTTCTTTTATTACCCTTTAAAAAAGGAACTCCATGTTTACATTCCATCAATTTTTGACCAATAATTTTAAAATGGAGGCAGACTTTGTATTTTTAAAGAACCATACCTGCAGTTGTATCTGTTAGGATGATGCAGTAAGGGAAGGGTTTGTATGAGCATGTGGGTGTGCACACATGTGCAAATCTCAGTGAGTCAGTTCTCACTGCAAATACTCATGAGATCTAGGCAGTTGCAGTTATATAACCTGCCTCTATGAATTTCAAATCATTTTGCTGAGGTGGATATGAACGAACATACTAAACTGACAAGTGGAGAACGAAATGATCAGAAAGTAAAGCAGTATGTCCCCTGTCATGCTATGAATTGATCCAAACTTTGTGCACCCCTCAAAAAGTAATAATTTGAATATCAACTTCCAGTTTGATGAAGGTTTTGCAACTGACTTAGGGAAGTTAGGCTTTTGTCCAAGTCTTCCGTGCCAGCTGCTAGCTCAGGCAGCCTCCCACTGATGCAGATTGCAGAACTCCCTTTGATACTGTTGCAGTCCTGAATGTAGATGGGAAGGCAAAATGCATTCCAAAATTTACAAACTCAAGGAAGAACAGACATCTGGTTTATGAATGGAATATTTAGCAACCTTTGCATCCAAGGCAGGCTCTTTCCTGAAAAAAATCTGATGTGAAGATTCAACGGAAATTTATTTTTCCTCTGTTCCAAGGAGTTCTTTCAGCATACTGTATTTCCCAGTTGGCTGTATTTAATGTAAGCTTCTTCAGTTTCCTGGACAACATTAGATCTTTCTATCCCTTCAAATCTTCAAGGATGATGAAGGTCCAAAACAAGTCCTTTATATGGGTATTTCATCTTAATTTCAGTGGAAAATACTTTTCCCGTTACTGCTGGTTCTCAACTACTCTTCTGTTTATTTTTTATTTAATATACATTGCAGAAAATGTTGATACCTTATTATCTTTATAAAACACATAATCTTACAACTGTCTTTGTCACAAATCTTTATGTGTTGGGTATGATGTTTTAGAATCAGTAGCTTTTCCTATAGACAAAAAATAAGCCCAAAACCTACTGATAAAATTAAGAGAATAAACTGTATAATTTCATTGGGTCCATTTTTAAAATTATTACATACAAATTATTAATTCAGAACAAAATTCTGACTGTATTTTCAAAATGGGGTACTTGGACTGAAGGAATATGAGCATGTCTAATTGGCCACAGAGTTGAACCTAAAGGAATCATGACATTCACAAAGATCTGATTTTAAAAATAGGGAAACAAATTCAAATCTCAAGTGTATTAAGCCAGCAGGTGCCCATCTATGTCATAAACAAAAATTTTTATTTTAACTACTCTTGTTACATGAACAGTTTGAGTAAAAGTGGAGTACGAGGCCAGAGAACAGACAGGTATTGCCCTGAGTTATTAATTTATAACTAGTTTCACAAGTTGCATTTTCACTTCTAAATGAGGTCACTTCTTTTTTTGCTTCTTTTTAAAATCATGTAATTTTTAATAGAGATTTGTAAACTGTAAAGCTCACTGTGCAAAACACAGAAGAACATATAAAAGGAATCAGTCTTGCATTTCTTTTTGCATCCAAAACTTCAATTTTACATGTTTTCAGCCTGTATCTTATTTAAGCAACTCAAAAAGATTTCTTGAAGGAAATTTTTTTTTAATCTGCTGATGTGTAAATTCAAAGTTATAAAAGGAAGTGTGCTTACCTAGTTGCTACATAATTTAGTTCTTCAGGTCCAACAATAATCTGGAAAGGTTCGTTTTCGTGGCTGGATTCCTGTGTGCCAGCCTTCTACAGAAGGCTTCTTCAGAATTTTTTATGTATCCCATATATATGGGAGATCCAGGTAATGTATAGGGTCAGGGCAAAGATCATCTGGTGGCCAAAATAAGATGCTCAGGGGAAAGTATAGCAGGGCAGATAAACTGATTTGTTTTCCAAGTAGCTTTCTATACATCAACAGTTGGGAATTCTGATTCTCTGAGCCCCGTAATGTGGATTTAGTAATCTTTATGGATTTACATACTCAAATTTGTCCAGTTTCCATTGCATGCAACTATTAATATCTCTTTTCCCCAATGAGGAAAGTGATTAAAGTGATTGTGTGTCCCATTAGTCTTGGATTGGACAAAGGAAAAATGAACTTCCTAGCCTGTTAGGGAACAGTAGACAGGGATTTTTTAAGAGAATGTGTTGCTTTGTACTCATACTAAAATTTTCTGTTGTATTTGAAGTCCTTTACTCAGTTATTATTTTAAAAGGTTTAAACCCCAAAGATTGAAGGGAAGCGTGTGCATCTCTTATGTATTTCAGCAAATATTAATGTAAAGTTAGTATGCCAAAATCTACAGAAAGGTATTTAAAGGAATTAGAAGCCCCAGTTTGATATGTGTCATTTGCAGTTCTGAGAGTTCTATTTTATATTTATATTTTATAACTGATTTTCAGAGAAATGGAACAATTTCTATGATGACAAGAGGATTTAAATCCAAGGATAATACGAATTCAGGCATTTAACCATTTCTGAATATTACTACAGTATCACCTATATTGCTTTTTTTGCCTCAACAGCAACACAGCATTCAATGTGAATGCCAACTCAAATACCTTGGATAAGTAGACAAAAAATCATGTCATATGCTCGAAGAAGACATACATTAGAATTTTTAAGAAATTGCTTCAAATTTTTGTACACTAACTTAAAATGGTATTTCAGGGCTTTTTGGCTTGTTTTGGGCAAGGAACAGCAATAAGAAAAAAACCCCACTACCAAATAAGGAGGGGTTTTATGCTCCAATATAATTTTTGTGCACAGATAAAAGCAAAAGAAAAGTCAGCATTTATTATGTAAAAAATGTATTTTAGTAATACCTATTTTATAAGGTGGTCTGTTTTCTTTTTCTGTAGACTAGAGTAATAAATTCTATTAATATTGGTTTCAAATCTCTTATTGTAGATAAATTGCCATTCATGTTTAAAAGGGCTGTCCATTCTTATATGGCTTTCAAGAAAAAACAAACACATCTCTCAATGAATAAATAAAAAAAAAGATTATTTTGGTGGATAATTCAAATCTGGACTTTTTTCTAACATGTAAAATAGCTGAAATTAAGACAGAAATGTAAACTTCTGTTTGGATAATAGGAAAAGTAAAATGTAAATGCAGTGAAGAAGAACTGTACTGATAATTTATATTGATGGTTGTGTGCTCTCTTGCAATCTAACATGCCCGTACGAGCTTCTTCAACTTGCTTGTTTTAACCTGGTTTTTAGCTGTATCTAAGGAATGAATCAACCCTAATGATGCCTGCAGAGTCATTTGTTCTTTTACTAAGCAATCTGCATTATTTCATCAGAAAGGGAAGAAAATTGAAGTGTATCCTATCTAAAATCGCATGTAAACAAGCCATAGGACTATCTCCCACAAAAGTGTTACTTTTCTCCCCCAGGGTTCATGGGAGATTTATTTTCTTGATCCAAGGACTTTTCTGTTTTTTCTGAAATTTTAATAGTGCTATAAAGACCAGTAGTGTCCATAGAGATAATTCTGGGAAAAGGCTTTTTAAATTAAATCTCTTTAATTCAAAAAGTGTGTGGTATTTGTGTCCTGCTGTCTTACTATCTTTAAATTATTTCAGCTGCACAGTCAGTGGTTTTCTCATGTAGTTGTTCTGCTCACAATTAATTCATATCATCTTTGAAGAGGAGAATCTGTCTCTTTTTGAGGCAGTGCAATGATATTCACATTATCATGAGATATTAAAGTAATATTATCCGTGGAATATGACATTGCAAATTTTATTACGAAGAGAAGGCAAAGATGTAATTGATTACAATTGATGTAATTTTACGTTCTACTGTTGTTATTCAATAACAGAAACTTCTATTCTCTAAGTGGAGAATAGAAACCTATTAGTTTTCTTTAACAAAGTATTTGAGAGATAAACTTATATATGTATTGTATGTTATTTTATTAACATCTTGCAATGTCTAATTCTATTAATAGTGGCCATCATTCCCTGCTAATGAATTAGATAATTTATCCCAGCATTCTTTTCATAGTCTGTTATGTATTGCAATAATAATATGGGGATTATTGTAATATACCAGTAGATGTGACAGATCTGGAAATGTGCTTGTTCTAGCTGTCTCATACACAGCCATTATTCAAGTATGTGAGAGTAATAAAAGAGTTAACTTTGTTTTTTTCCTAGGTTTCTAGTAGTTTCTAAGGCTATGGGGGGTTAAGTGGACAAAAGAGGAGTAAACATGAGTAACATTATTACATATGTTGATTTTTAAAATACGAGAAAACTAAGTATTCTAGTTGTGTTTGAGGATGTCCGATTCAATGCCCCACAGCATGATTAATATACTGTATTTAATGCAGTTTTATTATTCAGTTAAATTATTTTTGGTAAAAAATGGGCAGGCAAAGGTAGTTAAAATGAGACCTCCTTCTTAATTATGTGTTTTCATGCTTATTGAAAGCTTGTACTAGCATGATGAAATAAACTTTGTAATGGCATGTAAAGCATATAAGAAAAAACTTAAGCAACCCTGGAGAACTAAAAAAATGGTGATTGATCCATTTGACAATATGCAAGGAACCTACACAGTATGATTCAAGAGTCACGGAATCTGCCTGGATGACTCACGTCCTTCCTGAAACCCTCTTTCCAATGTGGTGTTGTACAGAAGTACAGTGAAGTGGCAGAGGAGAGAAACAGCATGGACTTTGGTTCTACTCTCAGCGTGCTCTGGATAGCCCTCTCATATTTTAGCAATTAGCATAGGCCTGAGAAAAGCTGTAAGAAAATCAGGATTTCAGAACCTTGACACCAGGTTATCTTTTGTGTTTTTTGTAAGAAGTTCTAAAATAATATATTCTGCCCATAGTTCTCTACCTGGATGACACCAAGGGTGGAGGGGAAAGGTTGATAGGAAAAAAAAATCAAATTTGAATTACACCAAAATGTCTTTATGGTTTTTTTATCCAATATGAGGGACTCAACAGCAGTGTGCAAAGGGCATGAATAGAATTGGTTTTTCCCACCCATTGTTTCTTCCTATACTGGAAATGGTCATATCTGCAGAATTAAACTTTGAGAAATTCAGTGGCATAAGAAGCTAGCTCACGGACAGAGCGTGATGAAACAAAATAGTTGTGAGAGTCAAAGAGGAATACATCCTAGATTTTAAAAATGACTATACAGAGGACAGGCTCTATACTGCCACAGCACACTGTTCCTAAAAAAGGATGTTGCTTAGAGGCATAGCTCACTTGCCAGGAGCATAGATATGGAAACTTGAGACACAATCAGATCTAATCTCACAAATAATAATGAGAAAATGCTGAAAAACCCAAGATACCCTCAAAGGTTCGGATAAGTGAATATTTTTCTCTTGCTTTTCTCTTCAAAAGGAAAAAATTGCCTTTAGGTTTTACCAGGTAGAGTCCCACATGCTGTTGTTCATGCTATGAATTTTAAGTGGAAAAACTTTTCCAAAACATAAAGAAAGATGTTATCCTGAAATTTCTTGATAAATAGTATCAAGCATGTTATGTTAATTAAGGAACTTAAGGAATTTACAAAACTAAAATATTCTCTCTACCACCTCTCCCCTCTGTCTAGTACTGTTGTATTTCCTGTCACATGTAACAGACTTTTAGAAAGCTCTTTTTCAGAAGGGTTTAAGCAAAAACACTGTACTGACAAGAAAAATTTGTTTATTACTGTGAAGATAAATAGTAAAAAAATTGAATCAAGTTCAGTTCAGTAGTTATAGAAAGTCATTACTCTCAGGTGACAGTTAACTGGCTTGTATAAAATGAGCTAGCACTTCAAGAATATTGCCTACTGGAGAGATGCTCATGCCCCCACAAGCATTAACTAGCATCCTGTTGAGACTGTCAGCTAACGAAAGAGGAGAGCAAAGAACAGCTAAGGAAAAAGGATCTGATACAAAGTCCATTAGTCTTTGAATGGCAATGGCTGCCAAGGGCTACTTTTTGGGCTGGCTAACAACCTGGCACTTCCCAGAAGCATTAGGTTTATGTGGAAAGAGAAAATCCACATAGGGCTGAACCTCAGCAGTGGATTAAAACCGTTTCACATATAATTGTAGTGAAGGACACTAGTTAGGGCATAAGCTTCAAAGAATAATTGGTTCCTATATTTCTTAGCACTTATACTAATCTAATTTTAAATATTGTTTCGTGAACAAGTTCGGATCACCTCAATGCAAAAAAGTGTTTCAGTAATACTACAATGTGGAATGCTTACTGTTTCCTCCTGGAAAGTAATGGTACTTTCTAGTGTTGGAACTCAGGAGTGCTTGCGCTCTATTAGCTGAAAATAATGTTAGTTGTTCTTTGTCAAGAAAGGGTGGAAAACAGAAAGAAATAAACAAATTGGTTTTTCTACTCTCTAGATTTTCAATCAATTCTGATCTCTGGCTGAAATAAATATTTTTCAAAAATTTTACCATATTGATTCACTATTTTCTCTCACAAATATTTCTTGAAATCCTCTTGTTCAGTGAATTTTCCAGTGCCTTGATTACCTCTTCAAAAAGTAATCCCATCATTTCCAATTATAGAAATTCACATATATATACACATAAGTGTATACAATATGGTTTCCAAACAAGTCTTGAAAGAGCAATTGAACATGAAGAAATTCCATTAAAAGTGCCTTTTAAAATGTTTGTTGACTTTTATTCTATGTTCACTGACATAATCTTGGAGAGCAAAGAGTCTCTGTGTTCTGCTTCATAATTTGGTGTCCAAATCTCAAAAAGTCTTGAGCACTGAGAGGACATTCTGGGATTTTCTTGCATCATCTTTTTCACCAGTAATTCCAAAGGGATTATCACGTTACAGCAATTAAACAATAAACTCATTTAGACAGTCTAAATTTGAGTTATTCTTGCCTTTCCATACCTCACACAGGACTAAAATTTCTTCAGCACGATGCTACAATAGCCAATTCTTTTTCCACAGGAACTATACTCCACAAAAGGGATAAAATATATAAGCATGCACTATTTCTGAGATTCTGCTATAAGGAAATAGATTAAAACTTCATTCACATTACTATAACTGTGTAAAGAAGGGATTTACAACCATTATAAACAGCTAAATATAGTTCCATCCTTAAGGCTCTGTATTTTACAAATGCTCTTCACTTAACTGGCATTTTATACTGAGATATCACGAAAACACTGCTAGTATCTATTCAACCAGAAAAAACATTTTTTATGAGTTTCAAATTACAAGATTGTAACTAATGCTATCAGTAGGGGTGTAGAATTGTAGCAAATATCTAAACATGTTACATTTTATGCTTATTGGATTACAGACACTTTGGACCAAATACTGTATGCTTGAACACATCGTCTAAATCCTACAAGTCTCGAGATGCTCACATATACAATAGAATATTACTGTCAGAATTAATTGAAAGCCCCCATAAGAAAATCAGACATTTGATTGACCTCAAAACGATATATAAACATATACAAACTTATGATATTTTTTATTTAACTTCACATATTTTCATGTCTATTTTCCTTGTTTTTGTGCTTCATTCATAACCCCTGAAGGAAGGGTCTTTGTGTATGACTTTCTCATAACTTCTAGAGGTGTGACTTTAGCAAAAATATTAAAATTGGACAAGCTGGTACTTTTGTGTGTGCAACAAGAGACTCCCCTGGGAAGCAGAGAATAAAAATATGTGGGTAGTTGTAATGATTAATAAAGATAATTATAATTAGATTTTTTGCTATAAAATAATGTCATATGATTATGGAAAAAGAATCCTTATATTTTTAAATTCAGTCTTTCTTATGTATACAGTCAGTTACAAAACAATGTGACATTTTCTCTTTTAGCGTTACACTAAATGCTGCTGACCTTAGTGAGAGTTGTGATGTTTTGTGACATGAAACATCTGGAAAAATATGCAAATGTATGTGCCTTTCAAGCTCTGATCCCTAAGATACTTATAAAATTATCTTTAAGAAAAGCACGTAGAGACCATTTATTTAGGTTTTCCTCAATTTTCTAGTAGGTAAGAGTTTTCATGAAAGTTTTGGTTTATTTTTTACTCTCTGAAATCTAAACTTGAAGAGTCTTTGAAATCTTTGCATTTACTGCTATAGCTAAATAGAGAGAACTATTTTTGTCATGTTAGCAGAACTGTCTTGAAAAGACCCTTCCTTGGGTGAATGAGAGAATAAAACCAGAAATGCTTCTGAAATAACAGGACCAAATCATAGGTTTAAAAAAATCAAAAGTTGGACAACTATTTACGAGTAAATAAAATGACACCTATGTTCAAATGTCAGTGATTAATCAGCAAATCAGGTAGCCAAATAGCAATCTTTGCAGGAGAAGAATTGTGCTGTGCCAGCAAGAAATAAGCTGTTTCCAGTTTTGAGTCCAACTTAGGAATTCGTTTCACAGCATGATTGGGAATAGATATTGGGAGACGGAGGGTCTAGGTTCTGCTTTCAGCTCTGCCACAACCAGTATGAAAAAACGAAAAAAAATTCTTTATGAAACATGCAAAATACCTTTCATAAAATGAATAGGAAATTCTTTGTAAAGATCAGTGAGCTTCCTAAAGGGAAAGCTGCTGATAATTGCCAATTTCAAATTGCTTCCAAGTTTTAGTTTGATTAAGCTCAACCTTTACTCAGACTATTCACATCTTCTGAAAAATCTCTATATTCATGGTGATTTGCAAGCACATAATTTGTCAACGAAGGGAGAAAAATATTAAATGTGAAGAAAAAGGAGATATAGAGGTTTGATATGGATCAATACATTCATTTTCCAAAATAAATATCTTTTCTCAGAGTTGAGAGAACTGTATTAAATAAGCTAAGCTTTACATTAATATCCTGTTGATTTTAAAAGTTGATTGGCAATGCTTAATTCCAGCAGAATTGCTCTCACCCTTTCCAAGCCTCGCTGTTCTTTCCACCCCCCCAACGGGAAGTTCTTTATTGGTAAAAAGTACATTTAGTATCTGGAGCAGGAGGGAAGAAGTTTACAGAGCTTCCACTACTCCAGCAACATTTCCGAAAGGCCTTTCCTTTCTTAAGCTTGACTGAAATTTCATGCAATGGAGTAGTTTCCAGAATTTGGAGAAATGTTTGTAATTTAGGTGCTTGGGTAAAAACAACCTGTTGAGCAATAACTTACCTCTAGTGTAATCTGTAGGAGTAATATTGCTAGCAACATGATGAAGGTTATTTGGATAAAAGTTTTAATACATTTAAGGCTTAAGGAACAACTACCCTTTTCTTACACGTGAATAAATAGCTAATACTGTAATTAAGACAATGTTAAACCATCCCTCTAGATGTTTAAAAAATATATTTTTAAGCTTATTGTTAAAGTGGTAGATTATGCACTGATAATGTTGGAGTTCAAAGCAAAAAGCCATGCCTTTAGTGAAGATGTGTATTAGTGAAGATGCCTCTTTGTGCTTCAGAAAAGCAGACTTTGATTTCAGTTTGGGTTTTAATAAGTTCAAAGATACTCTGTCTTCTGCATACCTTCCAGAAACATATTAGCCAACATAGCTATATCACTTAACTTTTATATTTGTCATAAGAAATAAAAAACTTGCAGCAGATGATTATGTGACAACAATATAACCACTAATGTGACAATGACTTCAACAAAAGTAACATTCCCATGTTAATTATAATAAATGAGATTCTTTAGCTGGAGAGGATGAAAAGGGCATTTTATATTTATGTTAGAATTACACTTCTTTTTACATTTTAAAGTGTCATAAATCTAGCATTTTAAATTATTTTTTTACATTCATTCAAAGGTTAAGTTCAGCTATCTAAGAATAATCATAATCCAAAGTAGAAGAAAAATGCATTAAATGCTTCCTTAATGCAGTTTTTTAGAAGAAAATGGACTTTATTTATTTCAAGCACATAAATACTTTCATCTGCGCTGCAAAGTTTTTCTAATGCTTCTTTCTCCAGAATTAGACTAGTCTGTTTTCCTTGAGTGATACATAGTGCTCTACTTCCAGAAGATCATACGCACATCTTTCCCAGTGTGTCTTTACCATAAACCTATCATTATATAATTATTTATGGGAGTTCTTATCACAACCTTGGTGACAGAATTACAACTGTTTTCATGAAGATGAAATCTCACTTACTTTTCTACATTTTTATGTATATAAAATGCTTCCTTACAAGATTTTCTTATGCTCAAGGTGGTAGTTTTCAATCCTTCTGTAGAGGTAGTCCAAAAAAAAAAAAAAACCAAAAAAAGAAAGAAAAACAAGAAACAACAAAAAATTTCATTACAAGAAACCTGAATTCTTAGAAGACATCATCATTCTAAAATTTTGTTGGTTTTTTTTTGGTTTTTTGGCTGGGGGGTAGTTTCAGAGGGGTGGTAGGTTTTTTGGGGGTGCGTATGGGGGGCTTTTGGATTTTTTCCTGAAAAAAAAAATACAGGAATTTTGGTTTAGTCACAGATGATTGAAATAATTCATTTATCCAGAACTGAATTCTATGTATGAAAAAATTCATACATAGAATTTTCATATTTCAGGCAATAATAGCATACAGAATATTTTTTTAATAGCTTTCTTGAATATGCATACTCTTGAGGATTTAAGACTTTCCACTCCTTTCTTTTTTTTTATCTCTCTCTTATAGGGTTTTACTCAAAATGTGGATTATTTTTTTGAGAAATACCATAATTGTCACAGTTAACTTTACATTGTATAATTACTTCTAAATTTTTTTCTTTTTTTTTAGTATTATATGAAAAATACGTGAAGGGCAAATTCCATTTATTTTTAATGTATCTTTCTTCTCTGGAAAACCAATGTTTTTTTTTTTTTTAATTTGTAGTTACATCTGACAGCTTTGTAGGTTTGGAAATCCTTTGGACGTTTTTTCCTTGTTCTATAAAGGATTTTGTAGGCAATAGTTAATTATGCTAATAGTGAAAGAAATGATTTGGCTTTGAGTATAATAAATGGCAAAATACTTTGATCTCTTGTGAGTGTTAGCCTCACCTCATGATGATAATATATCATGTAGCTTATTAGCCTTGCAGGGGTACCGAAATAAAACAGCAGGATATGCTGCAGGAGAAATATTTATATCACTGCATGGTGGCTCCTGACTCACAGCAAAATGTCATGCAAACCACTAATATCAAATTGAGACATCTATAAAAAATAATTTATAAGGGTTTTTTTCCTATTTGTTTAGAGAACTGAAACTAAAAACTTCAGAGCAAAAACTAACATAGAGATAAAAGCTTTTCCTTTCTACCTGTCCTAACCAAATCTACCATGAAAAGATGTGTAGTAGTAACTACAGATAAGATCTTGCAGATCACCTGATTCTCTTCTTTGTTGGATCATGCCCTAATGTCTATTTTTACGAGAAAAGGAGGCTGAGAGGTGAAGTTATTTCTCTCTGCAGCTTCCTGCAGAGGGGAGGTGGAAAAGGGGATGCTGAGCTCTTGCTAGGATCCAGTGACAAGGATGCATGCAAATGTTTCAAAGCTATGCCAGGGGAGATTTAGACTGGACATTAGGAAGCATTTCTTTACTGAGTGTGTAGTAAAGCACTGGATCAGGCTTCCTAGAGAGGTAGTGGATGCCCAGGCCTCTAGGGGTTTAAGAGGTCTTTGGACAATGCCCTTAGCAACACGCTTTAACTTTTCGTTGGACTAGATGATAATTGTTGGTCTATCCATTTCTACTACAACTATTCTATTCTAATTACAAAAAAAATTAATGTAACACAATGGAATGTTGTGTGTAAGGAGAAAATAAAAGGAATAAAGAGGAAAGAAAACCAGATCTAAACTCTAAATTGTTTTTCTGAGCTTTTCTTTTATTTTAATATTATGTTTTCCAGATCTCTTTGTTAAGGATGTCTGGTTCAGACTGTATTTCTAAAGCTCAGATTTTTTAAAATTTCTCATCAAACAATGAAACTTATTCTCACATGACTAGTGTTTATTTTCAATGTAATACGTACTTGAAATCATGTTGGAATAAGAACATTCTCAAAAGATAGGAAACATTTATTTCATGCTGCATAGCTTTACTGAAAGAAACTACAACAATAAAAAGTGCTTTAGATGCAAATACCCTTTTAGAAAATACTATATTTGAGATTTATTTTTTTCATAAAATAGAGGCTGTAGGGATTGGAAGAGGTCTCCCACTCAGCAGTCCCATTCTCTCATAAACAACTTTATTGTATATTTCGTGTTGTAAATTTGCTGAGCGCCAATTTAAAGCCATTACCATAAAAGGAAAGCCAATTTTTACAGCTCTCTTGTCAGATAGACAGAAACATCTTCAAGTTTGAAGATGAAAAATATCAGTCAATTCATCCCTTTTTTTTCTTTATGTCTTAAGGTTTTTTCCATCCCAGGGCTATGAGATAATCCAAATTTCTAAGTAAAAAATGTTTTGTTGTTCAAGCCTTCCTGGATCAGCAATCACCAAACCGATGACCTTTCCCTGTATCTATGACATGTGAGATCAAGCCATCCTTTTTATTTCCCCCTATGTTTTTCTTTTGGCAGGTAATATCAAAATTCAGTCTTGGAAAATGGTTCAGAAAGTTGTAGATGAAGACTTAAAAGTGCAGTCTTCTAGCTGAGTTGTTAACACAGATGAGTCCATGTGTAACATGTAAATGTAGGTGCGTGTATTTAGATATATATTTGTAGAGAAAGAACATACACAGTAGAAAAAAGGTTTATATTGAGTAAATTAAAAAATTAGAAATATACTTTTTTTAAATCTGGACTGTGAGACAACAGCAATCACCAAGCTGTAGCTGAGATTACTACGTGTGTAAGTGAATAATCCTACTTTGCTCTACAAATGGTTTGAGGAAAGCTGTAGCATTGTGGTTGCCAGTTTCTAAAACCAAGCAATTTAAGAGAGACTCTTAGCAGAGCTAAGCAGGTTTATTAACTCAGAAAAGCACATGACTTTACTGAAAGATAATGATTGCACCTGGCTTCTGCCAATAAAAGAGTTTGAGTTGGGTTGTTTTTCCAGCTAGAATATTCACCTGACCACAGAATAACATGTGGGGGTGAGCCAAAAACCTGTGCTGTGAGGGAGCCAGGTTCAACCATACAACCTAAGTAGAGCCAGCATTCCTTTCTGTTCTTTTCTGTTGGTTTCAATACTAGCTTTTGTAATTCATTCCCTCAGCACCTGTACCCAGACCACGGGGCTTGTAGAAGAATATTGTTCTTCTTACTTGTTTATATCCAATGTCGAGTGTAATCAGCCACAGCTGTCCCAGTGAGTCATCAGTAATTAACCTGAAACTCCCTGCAGGGTTCTAGCATCTACAAGTAGGATAATAATTTTGCTGGCTTGCACTTTTGTGTTTCCTTTCTTACTGAACAAGGTGAGAAGTAATAGTGGCATTTCTCATTTCAGTCAGAGAGCATAAGAAGCCCTCTAGAAATCATGCAAGTTTTGTATCAAAATAATGGCCATATATAAGACATATAAGGGGGAATAGTACCACACTCAGCCAGGTCTTTCTGAAAACAATATTATTAATAATTTGTAATAAATTTGGTATAGGAAATACTCAAATAAAAAGACATTAAAAGCCATTGAAAAGAAGTAGCACAAACTAGGCCAGTGACATGGGAGCTAAAATTAATAGAAGACTTAGGAACAAGAGCTACTTGTATATTTTTCTTTTCAGGAAACCAAGAGTAGACTTCCAAACTCAGATCTTTGTGTTTTGTGAATGTAACCCTAAAAAAAAAAAAAAAAAATAACTAGGGAAAACAAAATAAAAAACCAAAGAAACAAACAAAGAAACAAAACCAAAACAATGACAAAAGCCCAACCAAAAAAACCCCAAAAATACCATAAATGAGCTAAGTGAGCTCTCCAGAAGTAGTCAATATAACACTCTGGGCACACCTAAAGTGCCTCAATTTTTTAAGGTTACACTAGTAACCTAAAGTAGATGAAAAGGGCATTGATTTTTGTCTTTATCATAAGTACATTTTTGGTGGGCTTTGGTGTTGTTTTTTGGGTTTCTCTTTTTGCTTGTTTGTCTGGTTGTTTTTTTTCATAAAAATAGATTATTTAAAAATAAGAGGAAGAGAATGGTAGACAAGACCATATTTTATATCACTATAACAATATATTGTTTACTGAATGATTATTAGAGTATTTACACAGGAAATAGAGAAACTCTCTTTGAAATTTCCTCAAGCTTCCTTTCTTCTGTTATGGAAAGCCAGTAGGGTTGGGTTAAATATCTTTCTGCATGTGAAGGTAGGACACAATGCAGAAAGGAATACAAAACTCATTAACTTGGAGGAAATAACACAATAGAAATGTGGTCCTGTGAGGTAGGTTTCTTGTACAGGTGGTGGGAGTCCTGATTTCTGAACTGCACGTTCAGAAGCTCATAACTTAGTATGCAAGATTTGACAAGGGTGATGAAAGAATCAAAAAATTCCACATAAAAGGCATGGAATTATTATTGGTTTTTTGGAAGTTCCTCAAATGCAAAGCTTGAATAACTCAATATGTTGTTTTCATAAAAAAATTAATATCAGGATAACTTGAAGTTTTATCTTTCTTAAAACATAGTTGAGATGTTCTTCTAAACCCATAAAAATACATAGTAAAAACCTATTTTGGACAACCAAGACCAACAGAATACCAACTCTTTTAAAGGCATAGGAGTTTTCTTGTAGAAGAAACAAGAGCATGTTATGATAGGACAAAGGGGAATAGTTTTGAACTGAAAGAGAGTAGGTTTAAATATTGGAGAAAAAACCCTTTTGTGAGAGGGTGGAGAGGCACTAGAACAGGTTTCCCAGAGAAGTTGTGGATGTCCAGTCCATGGAAGTGCTCAAAGCCAAGTTGTATGGAGCTCTAAGCAGCTGGGTCTAGTGAAAGGTACCCTGCCCATGGCAGAGGTCTTGGAGCTACATGTTTTTTAAGGCTCTTTCCAACCTAAGCCATTCTAAGATTCTATGAAGTACTTAAATATTTTACTTCTGTGGCATTACTGAAGTACTGCTCATAAAATACAGTAATTTCTTAGATTATGCTCCAGTGAAATGGATAATGCACAGAAGTATTTCAGAAGGTATTGAAAACCCTGTGTCGAAAATTGTTGATTACATCTGAAATGGAAAGGAATTTGATTTTCCTGGATTCTTTGAGGATATCTCTGTAAAGCAACTCTTATTTCAAAGTAGGAAGTGAAATAAAGTTCTATTACATAATCTACTTTTAATTTACTTTTTTACTTTATCAATTTTAGCTCATCTTTAATATGTCACAGGGAGGGAGAGCACAGGGGGGTGGTTTTATATGTTTAAAAGATTTACATTTCCCTTCAAAGAGCATATTTGAATATTTTTAGTCAGTTAGGCTCTCTGAGTAGAAAATGAAGGGGTTTTTCTACGAAAATATCTGAAAAAATACACTTAAAGAACAATAGACAAACCTTCCAATCACTCTTAGCGTTTAAAATCTTAGTATTCAGATCAAACAGCATACGCAGTGCTCTGCTTTTAGATGACAACACTTACCAAAAGTCATCCCATTTTGGTATCAGAAGTAGTTTAAGGCAATGAATCCTGGTATATGCTGACTTTTGAAATTGTTCTCTGTGTAGAAAGATATGCACATATATAATTCAAGTCATATTTCAAAATATGTGCCCGTATGTTGTTTAAATTGAAAGTTCAACTATCAGAATTTGAAAAAAAATTACTTAAATTCATCCTGGCTAAAAATCCAAATCAAAATGCACTCTTTATATTTTTTTTATCATTTTTTGGAATAATATTTCCATGGCAAAAGTTTACCAAATTAAGTTTTAACTTAATTATTTTTATCATACCATGAAAAGAAAATGTTTACATGGAACTGCCCATGGGAGCACAGTTGCACAGGTGGTTATGATACTTAAGGAATAGAACCATCTACATGAAGGACATGACAGCAAAGGTGCTGCAGGTCCCTTTAGTATCTCCCAGGAGTAAGGATATGACCACGGTGATGCACAAGCTGTCTACAGCATCTTTCAGAGGGCAGTTACTCCTCACTGTGGAATACAAATTAGTCACCTACAGCTAATTTTTGTGGATAATAAGCTATGAACACCTTTTAGTCTTTCCTTATATTAAACTATGAGGAGTAAAATTTAAAAATATATCCTAGTATTGCTCTGAAATACAAAAAGGTTATAATGTTTCAAGATAATTTCATATTAGCAGCTTGTTTTCTGTTTACAGAAATTAGTCTCAGACATAAATTTGTCTTTCTTGGACTCTCAAGATGGCCAAATCTACTTAATTTGTTTTTTGTGCAAGTTTCTGTATTTGGGTGCTCACTAGGTTTTGGTCTTAAAAAGTTCTGGTCTCTAAGATATGTTTGGTACATGGAATGTGTCTGTTGAAAAATATTTAATTTCTAATAGGCAAGAATTCTGAAAATTGCAAGACAACTACTGACATACTGTAGTATAAATGTTTTTTATTCAGATAGAAAGTTCTTGCTTATGTTGGAGAAACAGACTATTAAGTTACTGCTGTTTCATCAGTAACTTGAACTGTTCAGGTCCACTCATAGCATAAACAAGATTCTAATTATGTAGCTGTATTTTTACAGATTCAAACTGAAACCTTTATGAAAGAAAAATAAAGACGTGGATATACAGAAGGCTTTCTCTTCTGTAATTGTTTTAGTTTTGACTGTTGGTTGCATTACAGAAGGAAATAACACGGGTGAGACATATGGGCTAAGTTAAAAATTACCCTAAAATAAGTTTGAAAAGCTTGTAGTCATACTAGTAATCTGACAGGGGTTTTTGTTGTTTTATGACAGCAATGTTTAGATCTCCTTTAAGGCAGTTGCTATTTTAATTACATCAATTGTCCAGCCATATGTATCTGTTCTGTCAGAATGACTTTATTGTTGTGGGTATTCACTGTGCATTTTTTCAAAAGACTTGAATAATTTCCAGAGTAGTCCTGACAGTAGAATTTTCATGGGAAAAAAATAAAAGAAAAGGAAGAGAAAACTTTACCAACATTTTCTATGACCATAAATTATTTCCACTGTCTCCAGGAGAGACCTCTTCACTGAAGTATCATCTCATTTAACATGCTCCATTAGTTATTTAATAGATACAGTTGCTATAACTTAAATTTTAGCCAAAATATGACTCTGCTAACAATGAAAATTTCAATTTAATTCAGTTACTTTTAAGTGGCTTTAAACAAACAGCTTTTCCCCCAAATTCTGATGTTACATTGGATGGATGAGATGCAGGGTGATTCACCACTTCTTTTGGCTTCATGCCTGAATTGAGTCAGTCAAGACTAAGTCTTGTAAGTGTAGAATATCATGCCAGATGTTGACTAAGCTGTTGTGAGGCTAAAAGTCATTAGAGATTTCATATCTCAGTAAATGTAGCTAATTTTTATTTTCTTTTGAAGAGAGACATGAAGATAGAGTGCATTTCTGCGCTTTTGTCTCTATTTCCTGAAATGACCTATTATTTACTGTTGACAATATCTACATAATTAATGTGATTTTTCTGAACTAGTGATTAATAAGCAAGTTAATTAATTGCATAGTCCTTCTAGGTTACATATTGCTGCTTGGGTTCTTTTCTTATTTTCCCTATAGTTTGTGATAAATTGAGGTAGAAATTTATTTTTTGCAAACATGGTTGTACTAGTGTAATCTCTGTTCTTAGAGTTATACAAAACCTGTCAGATATGAAAACAGGGATGAGAATGTGTTTGGGTTTTGGTTTGGGGTTTTGTTTTGTTTTTTCTGATTTTTATCCTGGAAGAAAATTATTTCAGTGTGGCTCCAGACAGCTCTAACTTAGGTGACCCACACTTACTCAGCAGATTGTTCAAGCTCTCATTACCCTTGGCATCAAAAAGCCAACTACATTTACATGGGTTAAGTTTTTTGGGAAACTTGTACATGATGTATCTAGCATATACTTTTCTTAAGAAAGATTTATGCATGTCTTAACTTTCTACCAAATTAATTCTTCAGCAAATACTTTTACTTTGGTTACTGAATGGAAAATTAGATTTTTCACTGAATGCTTGAGTTTGCTTGCGTATTATGTCATGTTACTGATTGAGTAACTGATCATACTCTGCATTTCTCTTGTCTTTCTCCCAACTAACCTTTTAAACTTTACTATTCAAAATCTTAGAACCGATCGCTGGTGGTATGCAATATTTCTTCAGTGAGTATGTTTTATCAGGATACTGAGTTTCATTGTTTCCAAGTTTGCAAGTGCAGAAACAACATACAAACAGAAATGTTTCCATAGGTAATTTCAAATTATTTAGGTTCACTCTTCTCCCCACTTAAAAAAAAAAAAAGCCACCACCAAAAATCTCAAATAATCCCAACAATCCCACAAACACATATTTTGAAGCATAAAGATGTCACTAATGAAGGCATCATTGTAGAAAACTGCTAAACTCCTCTTTAAGTCAATTTTATTCTTTCTTAACTTTTATGCGACATATTTCATGTGTGAGAATAAGAATATATTTTTTTTTTCCAAGTCATCAAATGCATATTAGAGAACAATTTTTAATTCTATATGAATACACAGTGATCTAAAATACACATGCTTAACATTTCTTCCATTCACATACTTTTGTCTGGCAAGATTATCAGAGCAAGATGCAATGTTTTTTTCCACTTTTATTTTCCTGAACTATATTTAATGCTCCAAAGCATGATAAAACTTTACTATCCAATTACTTGCACAATGTGTATTAAGAAGTCTTAAGCTGCACTTCCTAAAAGAGATATAACAATATCATTATTTCTCTGCTTTAACAGAGGTGTATATAGTAATGTAAGGACCCTATACATTGGGACAGAAGCAGGTGCTTTGTATCTGCATCGATTAAAACTTACTTGCTGCTTAAAATAAGGAAAAAAGTTTTCCAAAGTGCTGTCAAAGCATCATTCTTGCTTTGTAGTTTTTGGAGTTAATAATGAGTAGGCAACAACTTTACAGTTGTACACAAAATTCTCAGATTTTGTTAACACTCATAAGAAGGGGAAGAATTACAGCGCAGAACTTACTAACTCTTTTTCTAATCCTTCAGGCTATTACACAGATGACACTAACATTTTTTTTAAGATCATTTTTTGTCTTACAGTTATGCTCAGTAAAATACATTCTCTTCCCAAGTTGTTACAAAACAGGCAGGAAGAAACTTTTCTATGTTAACACCAACTTTTGCAAATCTTTATTTAGGAACTTTATTATTATAGCAATTATAAGTACAATACCTTTTTACTTTATGAAGCTTATAGTTATTTTGATGATGGTTCAACTAGGTTTTAAATGATCTTCTTTAAAACATAATAAACTAACTCCAGTAGTTTATTTGAAGATCTGTTCCAGAGTTTTTGGTTTTCAACATGTAGTCCTAGTGTGGAAAATCATTGCAATGCTGCACAAGCGTAAAGCTTCTAAGACTTATAAACTAAGTTGGTAGTAGCTGTAAAACTTCAAAACAAGATTTTCGATTTAATATGATGCAAACTAATAATAAGCAGGCAGAAAAGCCTTTATCTGGGAAGCAGTTTTCAAGTTCTATTTTAAATGCTTTCCTGTGTAGCCCGTGTTAGAGACATGTTAGTTAGTAGAGAGGAAAAGGAACTTCAAGATAGTATTTTCTGTTAATCTTTATTAAATGAGTGTAATACATTAGAATAGCATGTATTATTCATAGGAAACCTATTGTACTTAAGACAGATGCTAGGAAAACATAAGATAAACATCTCTAAATTCTTTGAAAAATAACATTCAACAGTGTCTTTTTCTGTAGAAGGTTAAAAATAGCATGAATTTCGCTTTAGATTTATTGACATTAAACCTGATCTCAATTGGAGAAATAGATTCAATTTCTTCTTAGTTTGATTATATATGGAAGCAAATCAAAGACGGATTCTTGCATTGCATCTCCTTGTTTCTATGTATGAGCCAGTTAATTCTCCTGTAATAAGTCTGCTGGTAATGATGATAAATCTGATTGCAGGATACAAATTCCAGTGATGATCAATAGAGCTGTGAGTTTCACAGAAATAGGCTTGTGAAAGGTTTTCTAGTTGAAACGTCTTTTATCTTAAACCTCTTTCCTCTCATCTTCCCACCATGTAGCACCATGAAAAATCACTCTTGAATATCTTTATTATAATAGACAACTTTTATTATGATGTGCGAGCAAGGACTTCCTAAAAATGATAATCAAATATCATAGTATAGAAGCAATTTTGAAATAGTTATATTTGAAAAGAAAAAGTGTAGAGTTCTATCATTTAAAGCACTTGTTAGTCAAGTAAGTCAAGGAACTGTATTATGTTTTTAAAAGGGTGTTAAAAAAGGTTACATGAAAATGGCCAGGTTTCCAAGACAATGTTTAGAACGTTCATGAGATCCTTTTAACTTTTTGAGACAGTATGGTAAAAGTAGCTTATTTTAATATTTTGAAAATAATCATTCACATATGAAGGATTTTGTTGTTGTTTTCAGTTGGTTGGGGTTTCTTGGTTGGTTGGTTGTGTTTTTCGTTCTTTTTCTTTCTGGAAATTGGATAAATGTTTTCCATTTCACAGAATACTTAGTTTCAAATATAACATACTAGTCATTAATATATTAGAAAGGCTTGCAGTGGTGGCAAGTATATAAAAAAAGTGGATCATTTGGGAAACTCATAAGAGATGGAGGGATGATAATAAGTCTTTGATTCATAATTGTCATCATATTAAATTTAGGCATTTTTAATAATTTTAACAATATGGAAGATTTAAAAATATATATAATATGTTCCTGGAGCCAGAAGTGCCTGAGAAATCAGGGTTAAATTTATATTATATAATTATATTTAAGTACCCTTGGAACTGAAACAACAATTAATGCAATAATTTTTTGCAGGCAAACATTAACTTGTGGGGAAAAAGACATATAGACTCTCAGAATTTGGGAACATAATTAGAACTACAGTGAGATATTGAGTGAAAAATTTGTTAGTGATACAAATTCAGTCCAATAGCATTTAAATTCTACAGTTTGGTTACAGCTATGTTGGTTTTTTTTTTTTTTTTAATTAAGCATTTTACATATAAAAGCTTTGTGCTTACTTTATCATTGTTATCTGCAGTGTAAAAATCATACTGCCTATTTCTAATTTATTATTTGTCATCTGAATTGTCTTTGTCTAAAACTGAAGTAGAGATAAATGTTTCTAGCTATTCCATAACACAGAACTTGATCATCATACAAAACTTTTCATGTCTGAATTATTCTCTGTAGGAATCTGCCTTTCTCTGTTTGCAATAGAGGATTAAATAACTATTTAATCCCTTTTATGGGTGCTAGATAGCTCCTATTGAGCTTATGCTTCCTTGTTTATTTTTAAAAAAGTCAGAATTATACACTTATACATATAGAATGTACATCTACAAAACAATATTCTAAAATTTCAGAAGTCTTTGATTGTTATTCCCTTGCTCGTAGAATTGGTTCACAGTGGAAGAGCATTTGTGAAATCCATCCTCATACTCAAAGTATGATCAGCTCTGAATTCAGACTGAGCTGTGATCTGGACTGTATTCAACTGGATCGTGAAAATCTCTAAAGTCGGATTACAGAACCTCACTGGGATTCTGGCTCCACTGTTGATATCTTCAGTTAGGTTATTTTTCCTTTCATGTAGTCAGAACTTCCTCTATCTCAATATATAACCACCACCTCTTGGCCTCCCACAGTGAATTTCAGTGAAAAGCGTCACATTTCTCACTAACCTTAAGATGTCCTCCAGCAAACTAATTTATGTTCTTAGTAGCAGCAATTTAATTCACTTAGTTGTTTATTATTTGCAAGCAAAAGTTTGGTTCTGAATTTCAGGAGGGGAAAAAGTACTTGGTTTATGGACTGAACTATCCTGAACTACTTCATTCAAATACCTTGCTGATTTTTTGGTAATGCAGATTGAAGTTGAGATGAGAGACTTTTCTTTCCTGTCTATTCCTAGCTTCTTGTGGACTGTTAAAGTATCATCTGTAGCATATTGAGCAGCAGGTAGTCAATAGGCTATGCACTGAAACACGTCATCAGGTTGCTGCAGTGCAGATTACTCTTGGTCATCAGAGAGAACACAGATATCAGAGTTGCTTGTCAAAAACCCACACACAGTTAATGAACCATGTTTCAATTTTCATGGCCTTCACTGCACTAATACCAGCTAATGAGTTGCAGAAAATTTCAGTCAGGTTATTTGTTTAGCCAGACCTGATCCTCATTCAATATAGTGCATGTTGGCTTACCAGAAAGGTCAGATGGACACTTTCTGAAATGTCCTTATTATATCAGCATCCATTGGGGTAATTTTGTTTAGTTTTATTTTGCTTTTCCTGGTTTCTTTTTTTTTTTTTTCCTGTTGGTATGTGTTTTTAAATTTTTAATAAGCCTTCATCTTCTCATATGAAGGAGATATATGAGTATGAAAGTAGTAGTGATGATAAAAAAATCACTGTAATCTGGTGTAATAAACCCTAGACAAAATCAAATTTTCTTATCTTTGTGTGTTATTCTAGTTTTCCTATTGAGGCCATTAAATTAAATATTACTATTTAATAGTTCTAGAAAAAAAATTTAATGACAGATTCTACAGATCGATAACTAGTTACCATGACATAGGTAGCCTTTGGTCTAACACTTTTTCCCCTTTATAGAAAAGAAAAAGGAAGATGAGTAACTTCTTTTTTAGTTAAATTGTAGCACTTCTACATTTTCCAATCTCGAGATATCAGAAGTCACTTTGAAATGTTGTCCAAGGCATCGGGACAATGCTCTCAGGTGCATGGTGCGATTCTTGGGACTATCCTGTGCAGGGCTAGGAGCTGGGCTCAATGGTCTTGGTGGGTTCTTTCCGACTCAGGATATTCTACAATTCTATGGTATTCTGGATGAACATTTTCAGCTCATATGCATGAGAAGATAAGCCTTTTAGGAGCATAAATTGTTGACCCAAGTTTTATCCAGTTAAAGTCACTGTGTTTCACTTTTTGTATAACATGAGTTAGTGTGTTAATAAAAATTCAGTCATTTCCTGTTTTGACTTTTTGATGAGTTGGCAGTTAAAAGGCTTGAAATTAGGTGTGGCAGATGCAAAATAAGTTCTTATCATTAAATTGAGAAAGAAAATTAACTGCCAAGATTTTTGTGCTTACAGATAAAAAGTAGTAGAATATTCTTGTGAAAGAAGAGATAGAGGCCTCATATGAACACTTGTAATTGTAGAGCAAGGAACATCTCTTGCTCGAAGGCTATTTTGTTAACGCAGCAGGCATTTCTAGAATTATTTTATGATAAATAGTTATATCTACCAACCACAGCTAAGATTCTTCAAAGATATGTAGTTGTTTATCTCCTTTCTTAAAGTACTCATCTGTCATTTAAGTGTCACTGATAGCTTCAAAACAACTCAGCTGAATCTAATCTTTCAAGCATTTATACTCTTATTGGTGGATATATACAAAGTCATTACACTGTTGCTGCCTTCCTACACCCTTAAGCTCTAGAGTCAGACAAAATCCCAAAACTGCAAAGAAGGATTCTCATAATACATATTTCCCTTCCCTTTTTTTTCCTTGATTCATTTAGCTTGCTTTAAGATCTTCTAAGCCATCTGTATGGGTTTCTCTTATGCCAGCTTGGAATTTAGCTATAAAGACAAACTGGGATTCAAGTATTTTTATTTTTTTGCAGAGTCTTGAAATTCTGACTCCCACAAACCCCAGGAGTGCCTAAATTACCAAGTGTCAACAAGTGATTGTCTTGGGTAACATTAATAAAAAATTGCTGGGCTGGGATATAATATTCGCAATCTTTGACTGCTGCAATCTCAGGCAAATTGTAGTTTTGCTTCCCTGGGACAGTAAGGACAGTCCCTTCCCTGGGACTGGGTCAGTAATACGTGCTCAGTAATGGTGAGATGAAGTAGAGAGAATTTCCAGAGAACAAGGGTTCTGCCCACCCAGCTGAGAGTCTAGCACTAGGACGCTGATTTATGCTTTCTCAGACCTGACTTTTATCTTCACTTCAATGAGCTTGTATTTTTACCACAGAACAAGAGCAACCAGCATATAATTCTTTATAGTTTCCTCAGATTATTTTATAACTTCATTGGTAGCACAACCTTCTGTGGTTGTGACAGATCTTTACAAAAGTAAAATATTAAATACTTGTGGATAGGCTTTTATTTTCATAAAGAGGGTCAATGGGAGTTTTCCCTTTAATATGTTTCCTTTAATCTATTAATATTATAATTCCTGAAAAATGCTTACTTTCTTTACACCACTTATGAAAGGATTTCCATGTCCTGGAATCATAGAATTGTTTTGGTTGGAAGGGATCTTAGAGGTCATCTAGTAAATCCTCCTTATGAAAGGATTTCCATCATAAACAGCTGGGAAATTTGCCCTACAAAAGTGTTTGGTTGCAAAATAGATACCTAATTTTTCCATCTGAACTTAACAGTCTTTTCAATAAACTATGTTTCTATTTGCTGTTATCTTCAGGTGTGAAGGAAACACATTGTACAGTGAGTTTTCTAACACAAAAAAGAAAAAAAAAGGAAAAAAAAGGTGTGTCATATTTGAAATAAGAATAAAAGAACAAAAGTTGCATCTGAGAAGAGAAAATATGAAAGGGATAAGGAAAGCAGTCGTCTTTGGTTGATGTAATGATACAAGTGGCATAAACCAGAAGTAATCATAATGCTTCTTGTGCCATTCTTCTTTAGTTTTTATTTTGTATCTCTACTTTTCATTTTAGTTTTCTAGAAAAATTTTTCTAAAAATAAACTTTTATGTGTTAATTATTTACATATTTTTTCTATAGTAACATATAAAGTGTAATTTCCAATTCAACACTGGATTTCTTATTTTACAGACATGACACATGTTCAGTTTCTCATCAGGCTTAGCAATATATCTCTTTTTCAGTTAAATAAATATCTTTTAAGTATTTTTTTAAGAACTTGTTGTTAATGAAAGTTCTAGCTGACCTGAGTATATTTTTGGTAACTAGAGTGTTCCTAATATAAAGAGAATACTTATGTGTTTGCTCTTAAAGGATATCATTTTGCATTAAATGAATGTCTATTTGAAGATTATCCTTCTGTATCATTTTCCAGAGAAGATAGACCTATGGAATTGGAACTGATCTTGTCCTTTTAAATAGTAGAAATTGGCTAAACAATCAGTGTACACTTGGAAATTATTAATGTTGAATGCTCCTTAAAATGAAAAATAAACCTCAGAAATGGATAAGTATAAATGCTAAACTCTGAATTATAACTTGCTGACTTCAAACAAAGCAGAGTAAGCACCTGAATATAATAGATTATCACTCTTGGTATTAAAAAATTCATAAATCCGCCACTCAGAAAGATCAACATAGAAGACCCCAATCAAATCAAAATAGCATTAACTTGCTAACCATTGCTGTTCTAGCATCCAGCAAAACCTCAGGCCTTATGAGCTTCTCTTTATTAATCGCACTGCATTATCTGGCCATCTGCTCTATCTGCCAGAAGAGCAGCATTCCTTTGGTGGTCACTATTGACAGATTTCATGCTTTGTAGTTTATTCGTGCTACCTGCTGTTGTCTACAAATCTTTTTTTCTCAAAAGAAAAGGGGAGGAAAAAAAATGGGTGGAAATCCCAGCAATCAGTTACTCCAGTAAGATTAGCCCACATGACTAAATGATGCCATGTGGGTTATCTAAGAACCATTTTCTTTTTTCTGTTGCTTTACGGTCAACATTTTAAAACTACTTATCATAGCAGAAAGACTGCCTTCAGTTCATACCCAGTGACAGAAAAAAACTAAGTTAAAGAAAATTGTATGTTTTGTTTACTTGCTCTTTTTCCTGCATCTATTCCCATGGAACCTTCATAATATGTATATCCCACAGGTGCTTTGCCATTTCTGAATGAGCATCATACACTTAATTTTTCAGCTCTGCTGGGTGTTTTCTGGACACCAGTGAAGTAGCGTGTGTGTATATGACTTGCAATTCCTCTGTGAAAATTTTTTCTCTCATGGGCAGCTCAGTGCACTGGAATCCCAAAAGATGAAACTAAGTTGAGTATATGAACAGTCCATATTAGTCTTCAGTGCAATACTTAGACTAATGTGAAAGTTAAGGGTGAAGAAATTTGGCTTTTTGCTTTCAGGCACTTTTACAAGTTCCTCTAAACCACAGCTAAAGTACAAGCACAATCGTCAGAACAGGTCTCTGGCTTTTGTATTTGTTATGTTATTTTACTGCCTTTTTCTTGATTTTGGAAGAAAAGATGATGTTAGTAAGTAGCCATGAGTATGTGAAACATTAACTCACATCATGTCTGTCGTTTCTGTCATTTGTCTAATGCAGTTTCCTTCTAGCTCAGAGTAGGTGAAGAAACTTGGACCTGATACGTGCAGGAAAAGAATCCATGGCATTCATACAGCTGTGCTGTAGTTTCAACAGACAGTGGTTTGTACTTGCCAGCTGGATAGCTAGCAGACCGATTTGGGGGGCAGACCACCCAGCATGGTTAAACAGATAGAGGAAACAGAATAATTTAATAATCCTCTTTATAATCCTCTTTTACAACTCAGCTGTTTTGTCCTCATCCTTTGGGGGTGTAAAAAAAAAAAAAAGGAATTTTTTACAGATTAATTATTTTCAAATGGTGTACGCTTAAGTTTGGATAAACTAGCCACAATACCTCAGCACCTCCTAATGTTTCTGCAGCACCTTGAGACATACATTCAGAATTTATGCTGTGCGTGGCAAACACAGATGAAAAATTTATTTGGTCTTTATCTGAGTTGGCAACATAATTTCTCCTCTGATTCACTAATATATCAGAATCTTCCCTGATAAAATGCATTTAAAGTGCTATTCCTCAAGATATTACTAGTATAAAGAAGAAAACTAGGTCATTGAATTTGATCTGATTATGTTAGTTATTAAGCTTATTTAATTTACTACTATAAATTGTTTTGAAGTGGGAGATGGGCTTGGATTAGCCTTCAGATAAATTACATCAAAATCTAGCTCACTAAGTTTGCCAAGTTCTTTCCTCATGTTAGAGTTATTATGAAATGACAAAGTAATAATATTTATGAGCAGTTCTGTACTTGGGTGTGGGAAGGGAACATCTCAGATTATGATTCCTGTTCCCATGTCTATTTTTGTGTATCCCACAGTTGGATAAAATACTAAGATGACATGAAACAAGATCCCTTTTCACTTCCATTCTTGCCTCTGTGATATAGTCAGATGTTTTAGTGACTCATACGGAACCATGTTTTGTGTGTTTACTCTTTGTCTTGCCCAAATAGCTTGACCTATAAACTAAAAATGTCCGAACTTTGGCAAGAGACAATGCTTCTAGAAGTAGACTAGACATGGTGTTTTTGTGTCATCCTTGGGGAATGAAGACATGATGTTTAAAACTCTCTGACTAAGAATGGAATCTTTCTCACCCGTGTTGGAGTGAATGCTTTCCTTCTTGTAGGCAGAACAACACCTGATTTCCAGAAACTGATAAGGTGCAGCTAGGCACTTCGCTCATACATACCAAGCCGTGTCAAAACCAGTGTAGTTCTGAGCGTGCCTGGAGGAGTGTTTTAAAACTTTCAGGCTAAAACATGAAGTGCTTCAAAAGACCAAACCAGTTTTTACTCTCACAGTTCTGGACTTTGGTTATATCTATGTATGGATCCTACTTCATGCAAGAGCGTTCTTTAAACTGCTGACTGCCATGACTTAACAAGCTTTGCTATTGCAGAGCAGTGATGTAACATGAGGATTGAGTTCCTTTTAAGTGAAGATAGACAAAATATATGTTGCAGGAAAAAGTGTAACATTCCCCCGCTGGTAGTAGGTATTTAGTTCACAGAACCAACATACCTGGAAATAGAATTCCCCAAATGTGTTTTGTGTCATTGTAGAGTTCTCATCAGTAATGATTTATTCTTTTGCATGGCAGTGTGTAAAAATGTTGGCTGTACTTGTTTTTATACTGGTCTGGCCCACAATTTCACAATTTTTATTTCTGTGGGTTTCTTTACCTGGATTTTGATTAAATATTTATTCAATAAAAGTCTCCATGATTTTAGCATCATATGAATATCAGCTCACTTGGATGACTGAATAATTAACTTACACAAATTCAGTATTTTTAAGCCATGTGTATAGAAGATACAACAATATATGAAGTGACATTTTGCTGTTATGGTTCCAGTCACTTTAGTGCACATAAATAAATGCAGGTTTTGTTTGCAATTAATTAATCATATATAGAATTATGTGATCCTGTTTCTTTTGTAATGGGATGACTTTATATATTCAGCTGCAAATCATACCAGGCTTTTGTTTCATGACATACATTTCTTATGGTATTATGTATTTTCCAATATTTTTCTTTCTACATAATATCCCTTTCTGAGTATTTTTACTTTCTTTTACATTTTCATGCTGAATCTTATTTTTCCATTTTCTGTTCTTGTAACTACTTGTTTCCTAATCCCTATGATTTTTTTTCCCAAGTTTCTCTACAAGAGATTATCACTATCTAGCTGATGTAAAATAAATGGATAGATCTAATCCATCAACCGACATTTTGCTTAAAATATTTTAAGAATAGTTTGTACAATGAAAAACCATAATCCTGTATCTGAGTAAGAAAATGGATTTCTTTTCAAGATATTTTTAAATGTTAAGAAAACTGCATCCTCTCATTTAGACAAAGATAGGCTCCTGAACACAGATAAGTGAATTGAATAAAAAAATTTAGTTTGTATTTTGACTGCATTGTCAAGTCTACATTGTATGCGTCTGTCTGCTGTCTATTCTTGCTTTTATTTTGGCAATAAAAATATTACTTAAAAATGTAGCTAAACCAGAAGCAAAATTTCACCAATATCCATTTAATGCTATAATAGTTCTTCCTAATACAGTTATGAGATTCTTGTAAATGTTGGCAATCAGAGGATAACCCCCTACAATTGCAACGAACAACAAATTCCTGAGTTTCAGTAGACTAACCTCATCAACCCATTCCTTGTCCAGTAATGGATTACTTGAGGTGAACACCAGAGGGTCTAATTTACTTAACTTTCTTAGTCTTTAATACTGCATGCATTTAACAGTAGGACTGATCACATTAACACAGTGATGTCAAATCACAGGACGCTGAAATGTTAAGAAACACCTGTACTTTGCCTTTGAGCAGCACATGGTAACTCAATGAGTATACTCGCTCTGAATAAAAAAGTGACTAGGAGCTTAGTCACTCTCCTTCCTGGAAGGAAAGAATCAGGCAATAATGAGGTATTGCATGTTAGCTTTTCATTTAGCTTCCTTGATCTTTTGCTTTTCATTTAGATCAAGATATTTTGTATATTCTATTACCTCTGATCTGTAGTTCTTCATTAGAAAAGAGAACAGCTGCCAGTCACATACCAAGAGTTGACTCTACATCTGCCCACCCTTCAAGTACACTGTGGTAGCAGGTAAAAGAGGTAAAAGTATTCTTATGAACAATAAGTGTATTTAAATCCATCAATGCAACAAATTACACTCAACTGTGCAGAGACATCAATATGTTGTAAAAAGAGCTAGTAACATATGCTGTCTTAATGAATTGTCAGAAGTAATTTAAATGATGAAACCTTTTCTTCTTTTACAACAAATTAACTGAAGAAAGATAAGTGAAATAAATAAAGGAAGAAAGGATAAACTATGAGATGTTTCTGTGAGATTAAAAAAGGGGTGTGTCACCATTTTGTCTAACTGTAGGATATAATATGTCTGCTTCTGACCAGATCATAAGAGCAACAAAGTCAAATTGGTGTGGATTTGGAAGGGAGGAGCCAATAAATAGTAAAACAGTCTTGGGCTTGGGCTTCTAGTCTCTGTATTATGAAAGGTGATAAATAAGGCCTAGAACTTAGCTATGCATGCTATATTTTATATTTTTTTCATTCTGGTGCCTTAGTGCAACAAGCTCTTACTTAGAATATTCATTTAATAAAACTACACATAAATATGAAAATGTTTTTATGAGCAAGTGTCAATTTGTTTTGGGTGTAGTTTAGGCTTAGCTTCAGTAAAAGAGTGACCATTGAATGGTAGTAGGCAGTGCTGTGAGTAACTGTGAAACTGCAGACTGTAGATGCCACCATCCTGTGAAGTGTAGCAAGACCAGATGGAAACAGAATAGCTGACTGGTCATTTTTAATTTCTGCCACAAAATACACAGATGATTGTATTAAACTCATCAGTGTTACAAGTTTCAGTGCTGGAAAAGGAATTGATGAAATTGAAAACAATGTGAGTTTGCTGATCTGAATTCCAGCTAAGGGTCTAATAGTAGCAAAGGCTCACCTTCACAAGTCAAACCACAAGTCGTTGTCACCCTTTGAAACCTTTACACAATCTTCATATGAAGAGCAGTAAGTAAAGATGCAGTATTTCAGAAAACCACCCTCTATGGCTTTGCAGTCATGTCTCTTTATATGAATTGCATGATACTATGGTGTACGCTAGGTTATTTCCATCACATAAGATGGTTGTGAAACTGTCTTGAACTCTCGTGGAAGTAATATAATGCAAAAATATTTTTCCAGTTCATCCCCAAGGCTGTATTGGCACCGGGGGGCTGCCCAGACCCAGGTGCAGCATCTTGCACTTGATCTTGTTAAACTTCCTTAGATTCCCATTAAACCACTTCTCAAGCTTGTCTAGGTCCCTCTGGTTGGCATTCCATCCTTCAGGTGTGACAAACACACCATTCAACTTGGTGTCACCTGCAAATCTGCTGAGGCTGCACTCGATCCTCTCATGTATGTGATTAATGAAGATGTTAAATAACATTGGTCCCAGTATGGACCCCTGATGGCCACCACTTGCCACTGATGTCCATCGGCATTTTGACCCATTGACCACTACCCTCTGGATGTGATCATCCAACCAATTCCTTATCTGTCTAACAGTCCACCACGGAATCCATCTCTCTGCGATTTAGAGAGAAGGATATTGTGAGGCAACAGTGTCAAAGACTTTACATGAGTCCATGTCTATAGCCCTTCCTTTGTCCACTGATGTAGTCAGTCCATCATAGAAGGCCACTAGTTTGGTTAAGAAGGATTTGACCTTGGTGAAGTCATGCTGGCTGTTTCAAATTGCCTCCGTGTCACTCGTGCGCCTTAGTATAGCTTGTTAGGATTGTCTGCTCCATGATATTCCCAAACACAGAGGTGAAGCTGACAGGCTAGTAGAACCCTGAGTCCTGCTTTCTGTCCTTTTTAAAGAAGGATGCAATGTTTCCTTTTTCCCAGTCACCTGAGACATCAGCTGACTGCCATGACTTTTCAAATATCATGAAGAGTGACTTGGCAACTACATCAGCCAATTCCCTCAGGACTCTGAGATACATCTTATCAGGTCCCATAGACTTGTGCACGTTCATGTTCCTCAGGTGGTCAATGTACCCAATGTTTTCTTACAGCGGGAAGCACTTTTCCCCCAGTCCCTCTGCTGTCCAACCACTTAAGAAGTTTGGGAAGGGAGATTGTCATTGAAGACTAAGACAAGAAAGTTGTTAACATACATTGTTTTTCTTCTTTTATTCTTTTTATTCTTTGCCTCTCTTGCCAGGTTCAGTTCCAGCTTTTCCTTGGCTTTCTCACCTCATCTATACACAATCAAACTGCTTCTCTGTTCTCTTCCCAGGTTACCTGTCCTTGTTCCCACTGTCTGTGCAGTTGCTTCTCTCCCTTTAATTTGACCAGCAGGTCCCTACTCAGACATATTGGTCTCTTACCTTCCTTGCCTGATTTCTTGCTCCTGAGGATTGACAGCTCTTGCACTCTACGGATTTCCTTAAAGATGTGCCAGCTTTATTCCACTCCCTTGTTCCTGAGGGCAGTCTCCCAGGGGGCCCTACTGACTATCTCCTTAAAGGTTTGGAAGTTTCCTTTTTTAAATTTCAGGGGTCTAACTTTGCTGCAGTCATATCCCTCAGGACTGCAAACTCCATCAGTGCATGATCACTGCATTCCAGGCTGCCTCTCGACATCCCCATTTACCTCGCTTAATTGTGACATCAGACCCAGTATTACCTCCCCCGTGGTAGGCCTGTCTATTACCTGGCTCAAGAAGTTGTTCTCCATGCCCTGAATGACTGTCCTGGATTACCTGCAGCTTGCTGTGCTACTTTCCCAGCAGGTGTCGGGGTGGTTGATGTGTCCCAGCAGGACAAGAGCAGATGAGCATGATGCCTCCTGAAGCGGGAGAAAGAAGGCTTCATCAATAGGCTCCCCTTCATCAGGTGCCCTGTAGTAGACATCAATCATTGGTTCTCTTTTTTACCTTAATCTCTGATTCTTATCCACAGGCTTTTGTCCTGCTCATGGCTCTTCCTCAGAGACAGATCTTCATACTCAATCCAGCTCTTATTGTGGAGGAGAACCCTTTTATCTCTCCTTCCTCCCCTGTCTCTGTAGCCATCGGTAGTTGCACTCCAGAAGTGGGATTTGTCCCACCAAATCTCAAATTCAACCCCACTAATTTTAGTCCAAAAAGCTACACCAGTAAAAATGATGGAAAATACTGCTGATTATTTTAATTTCCCATTAATTTTATTTTTTCAGTGGCCATTTCCATAGAATTAGGATAAAGGTCATTAAGCAAAAATTCAGAATAAGTTGTATTTTCCAGGCATTTTAAAATAATACAAGACTGGTTTAACTTCACAAGCAAATGATAATGGTGTGAAAAATGTGCTGAGGTTTTTGAGAAGAAAGAGCTTTAATTTTTATACACAGTCCTCTTAAAAAAATAATAGTGAAGAAATTTTACCTATTTTTTTGTTTCATTTTTAATCTAGATTGCATAATTAATAATACTAATATAGTAGTTTGTCTTTTTTCCTTTCAAAATATGTACCAATCGATACAGTGGATGACAAGACAGAGATCTCAAATAACAGTTTTCAGAAAAATCTAACCCCATTGATATTGCTAAAGATAAACCTAGTTTTATTTCTAGACTCGAGAGTAAAAAGGTGTAATAGATCTCAGTCACACAGCTAGTGAAATCTTCCACATTTAGAAAATATTTTTCTCATTCTTCGTGAAGAAAAACGAATAGGTTAGTAATTTTTATACTATATGTATATTTATTTATTTATTTGTTTGTTTATTTTTATTGCACTTTGACAAAATTCACAACCTACAGTGGTTTAATGCGACTATTTTGATTTTATTAGGCCACCTATATTTATAAAGTAGCAGTAATCAGTATGCATTCTATGTGGAACTGTAACAAAATTGACATTTTGAAATATGCAATTTCATATCCAAAAGTGTCACTGGGTATGCTTTAGCCAGAATAAGATCCTGAAACCAATTACTGTGACTTCATTTATCAAATACAGCATAGTTGCATTTGTCTGTAGATATTCAGTATTACAGAGTTGTGCTATACTGCTAATGTAATGAAACTGTTCCTTCTTGTGATTTAAAATAATCATAGCTGTTTTCCATGTTAAGGAAGCTTCTGAGATCTGTAACACATACCAAATATTGTTAAGAAAATGAAAATCAAAAACCCCAATATATAAATATGTAAATATGTTCTGGCACACAGTTATTTTTTTAATTTTTTTCCCACAAGGAAAGTTAAATGTTATATAATAGGGTAGGTTTAAGCAGTCATGGCAAAGTTGTAAATACATAAAGATTTATATGTTTAGTAATAGAGATCATTCATAAACTAGTAAAGTAATAACATTTCGTAAGTTCTTATTTCATAGTGAAACAGGTAATTTTATTTTTTTCAGATAGTTTTTCCATGAAGTCCTAGTGTTACATAAAAAAAAAGGAGATTGTAAAAGTCTGCCAAAGTAGTCATAGTCTGCCATAGAATATCCTGATTTGGAAGGTACCCATAAGGTTCACTGAGTTCTAATCCCTAACAATAAACCATGTGACTAAGAGCTGTCCAGATGCTTCCGTGAACTCTGGCAGGCTTGGTGCTGTGACCACTTCTCTGGGCAGCCTGTTCCAGTGCCCACCTCCTCTGTGTGAAGACCCTGTTACAAATCTGAACTTGCCCTGATGCAGCTTCATTCCATTTCCTCGTGTATTGATGCTGGTCACTGAGAGATCAGTAGCTTCTTCTCCTTTACCTCTGTTGAGGAAGTTGAGGACTGTGATGAGGTCACCCCTCAGCCTTTCCTTAGACAAATTTGATCAGATTTTTCCAAACAGTGTTTTCACAGTCTGCAAAGCTCCTGCAGTTTAATATTGCTTCTTTTTTCATACAGATATTGCCCCAAAATCTAGTAATAATAATAAAAAAAAATCTGTAAAGAATTTGATGCATCTTTTCTATTTTGGTATTCAGAAACATAAAGGGCAGAGACCTGTGTGTCTCCCAAAGCCCACATACCTCCCTATTGTGTGGATTTTTACATTGAAGATTACTTGTTGATTTAAAAAAAATATATGTTATTTCTCAAAGAATAAGGTAGAATACAGGACTTGAACTAATTTTTTATGATTTACCACTCAGCACACAGAACCTACTACACTGCAGCACACAGATTTAAGAGAAGCCTTCAATTTTCATATGTTCAAATATTAATAAGGTTTTGGTGTGATAAGTTTTTCCCTTTTAATTTTTTTTTTGTTGTTTGGGTTTGGGGTTTTGCGTTTCTATTATTTGTTTGTTTGGGTTTTTTAAATTTTTTTGTTTGCTTTTGGTTTTTTTTCTTCCTTTTTAACCTAAGACTTTTGTGGTATGTTTTTGGAACTCTTAGGCATTCCCAAATACTCATTGAGTTGGTGGGGGTTCTGAGAATTAAGAAAACCTGGGAAGTCAAGCTGAGCTCCCAAATCAGCAAAAATGGGCTGCCCCCAAATTGAAAGCCCTTAAAATCAGAAACTGTTTAATATAATTTCATTTTATATGAATAAAATTATAAAGTTGTAAGTCACCAAATGTTTTAAGGAATACCAAATCACTTTAAAGATGTTAGTCATTTTAAAAGAGCTTCCTTAGGAAAAAGTTGAAGAATTTCTAATGAAGCATTTAACTAAAAAAGCCCCGACTCATAAATCCAATTCTGGACACACCACTGTACATTTAAAATAAAAGCATAAACAGCAGTGAAATTTTTTGAATTATATAACAGGTTACTTCTTACACTCAATATATAAAGACTGTCACTTTTCTAACTGTTCAGCTCTAACTCTAAAACACTCTAGACAGAATTAAGTTGAAACAAAACTCAGATAGAAAAGGAAACCTAATATTTTCCATATGCACTGTCATATTCCATCCCTTTTCTAATATTCATGTTCCATAAACATTTAGTATTGGATGAATCTAGGCTTGAAGATACAAAAGATAAAAACAAACTAAAGTATTTCTCACTTGTTTTGATATTTGGTATCCATACAGTATTTGCTCAGCCAAAGCCATTTCGTTTTATGAAAAGACAGTACAAATTCTGAGGCAAATAATCAAAATCTTGATTTCTTATAATATTGGATATGGAACTGCCACAGAAGCATACTACGTTGACAAGACTGAGATTTGCAACACTAAACACTACTGCAGCTTTGATCATTTCAATGCTAGAACTTAGTGTTGGAAAATCCTACCCTCGGCGTTGAGAGTTAAAGATACCAAATGAAACTGGGAATGGAAGACCTCAGTTTACCTGCAGGCTATCTACAGCAATGGTAGTGTTAATGCATGTTTTTCTGTGTTACCCCTTAAACTAGCTCAGTCATATCTGTCTTTCCCAGAAGTTTTGCAGAGAGATAAATGTGCAAGATGTCTTGTGAAATAAATAATTGTTCTTTATGTCTTTGTGCAATAAAGTGAGTTATATTAGACAGTTCTTATTATTTTTCTATTTTAAATGAACATAAAACACTTTGAGTCAACGGATAAATTCTGATTAATCTGAAACATATTTTGTAATATTTGGTAGACAATTTCTGCAAATGGCTTTCTATAACTGTATTTCAAAAAACTGTGCATTATTTGGACAAAGATAACACAGGAAAATCAAGCAATTGCAGTTAAAAGATGGCTAACATTTCCTTACGTTAGAAATACCGAGCTATAAATTCTTCATATTTCTCAACTGCAGAAAGCCACAGATACCTGGTAGTAAACAAATTTTGTAGCCATCTAATGGGGTAACTTATTTTACTTCATGTTTAGAAATTTTCATTTATTAGAATGTTTAATTGGAAATGGTCTAATTTCTTATTTACATGATAAGCATTAACTATAGCTGTAATACCTACCACCTGTAGTGTGCCTGCAGCAGTGCATGTTGTCTCTTTTATATGCAAATATTGTATGTCTGTAGTGTGTCTACAAGTTTCTGTAATATGCCTGTAAGTGTATGTGCTAACTAACCTTTCACAGGTGCTGCAACCAGCCTTACCAACTCTCCAGACTTTATCATGAATTTCACAATATTTGGTGTGTGTGTGCGTGTGTGTTTCTTTTAAGTTGAATTTTCAGTCCAGTCTCATAATTATTGGTAGAGAACACATATACTTGTTCTAACTCCTTTTGAATCTGTCTTCCATTACTTTCATTTGGGCTGGTCATCAAGATAAGTGGTATTTCACCATGCTTTCTGCATTAGAACTGAGGTTGCCCTGCCCCCGACCCAACAATCACCGTATTCCATTGTTCTCAGACCCACCTTTATTTAGATCATTAAATATTCAGGGAAACAGACTGGAAACTGAATCTTTCACAATGAAGGTGAGTGCTCTAGACATTTGAGTAAAAAAAGTTAACACCCTTCTACTCTACAAACCTATGGAATAGTTTGTCCTTATAAAGAACAATGGACAGGCAGAGACATTACTTTAGTAAAGCTCTCTCTTATTCCTGTGATTTCTGGACCATTAAGTGAGATTCTTCTCTGGCCTTCCCTTCAAAAAGGACTTTCCCCACTGAGCACCTAAGGTGTCCAAGCAAGAACTGCTCCAATGAGCTCTCCTATGAAGACTGGCTGAGAGAGTTAGGATTGTTCAGACTGGAGAAAAAAAGGCTTCAAGTAGACGTTATTGCAGCTTTTCAGTACCTAAAGGGGGCCTACAAGAAAGCTGAAGAGGGACTTTTTACAAGAGAATGTACCAGGACAAGGGGAAGTGGCTTTAAACTGAAAGACGGTAGGCTTTGATTAGCTATTAGGGAGAAATGTTTTACTGTGAGGGTTGTGATGTACTGAAAGAGGTTCCCCGGAGAAATAGTGGATACCCCATCCTTGGAAGTATTTAGGCCAGACAAGATGGGGCTTTGAGCATCCTGATCTAGTGGGAAGTGTTTCTGTGTATGGCAGGGGGATTGGAACTAGGTGATCTTTAAGGTCCCTTCCAACCCAAACTATTCCATATAATTCAATATGGACACCCTGAATACAACTTGAATTTGGTGTTAAACCCCAACATCTTACTGACACTTGCTTCTGGCTTGCTTTGGCAAGTGCTTCTTCAACTTTCTGTCCTCTTCAAATAGCACTCATAATTACTCTGTACACACATTATGGGGTAACATAGCACTACCCTCATTTACAGAAGCAGATTAAGTTAAGTCATATTCTGCAAAGTTTTGATGGCCTTTCAAAGGAAGAAATTATTTAAGAAAAGGAAGTCCTTTCATAATTGGCTGATCTTACGAAGAAGACCTCTGGTGTAGCCTGTAGGCTTCTTTAGTGTCAAATATAACTGAATCATACTGCAGTTTTGCTTAATATGAGGAATTCTTTGGTCTCATTCTGTTTTGGGAACATATAATCTGTGGAAAAACTGCCATATTGTCAGATTAGATGCAGATTGACCCCAGATTCACTAAACATGAGATCTTACAGAGTGAGCACATAAAATCAAGCTCTTCAGGAAATGTTTTCAGCAATTTTTCTGTGTATCACCAATTGAAAGCATACTCCTTAATTAATTTTAATACTTTTTTATGTAAGCATTTAGCCAGGAACATAACATTATCAGTGAGCAATGAAAAAATAGACCTCATTTAGACATTTGAGTAATTTATTTTTTACCTCAATCCAGCAAGACAAGAGCAATAAAATAGAATTTTTAAACTACCTGCATAAGATTTCAAACATACAATCAATTAAAGAAAAATAAATGTCAAGTAATTGAATTGTTTCTTTTATGGACATGATTTAGGAGTGATGTCATCTAAGTGTTCCCACTAATGCAAGGCAAGGTCTTGCTTCATACAGAGAGAACCCAGAGTGTTTCACAGAAGTAAATGAATTATGTGTTCAATGAAACAGCTTCACTTGTGCTGTGAAATTTGAAAAAATTCCAGGACTAAAAGCAGGTCTTGATGCTCACTTTTAGTGGATCTGAAACGACCAGTGTTATTCATGTTCCTTATAACCAAAGAATTAAAATCAAGGCTGCTGGATAGGAACTCTGCTTTTAGTCCAGTGGTACTTTATTTTAGCAAAGTGGATATCAGGTATAACAAAAGAAGCTTTTGATTATTCACTGAGATACTTTCAAATTCTCCCTCAAAATTAAAGTTAACTCTTTAACATTGGTTTAATTTTCTTAGATGATGAAATGATAATTAATTATAATATTTAACCTTTCAATTTTCTACATAATGACGTAGAGTAATCTATTCTACATAATGAGGCCACAAAATAATTAATTTCTAATACATGGATGTGCACTGCAAATTTGCCTCTCTCTGCTGAAGTAAACAATTTTGAATTATGCTTAGAGGGATCCCCTCCCCCTGATAACTTAAAAAGTCTTTCTTGAATCTTGATTCAAGAGACTTTCTTGTCATCACACACGGAAGTTTTTTGTGTGTGTGTCTGTAGTTCCTTAGATGTTAAAGACATGAGGCAAATAAGATAATGTCAGACAAGGGGAATTTATCTCTTCTTGGTCTCTTTTCTAGTCCCCGTCTTTATTAAGGCTGTGGATTGATTTCTTTCATTATTCTTTCTCTTTTGTAGGACTCTTATTCCTAGGCATAAGGGAGAGGGGGGTTGTGAAGGTTCATTTCTGGTTGACAACACTGAAGATTCCTCTGATTAGGGAAATAATGTAAGGTTTGAGGTTTCTTAGTTCTCTTTATGTGGTGTAACTGTAGTTTCTACTAATTTTCATAGGATGATTTTAAAATACAAATATTTATCTAAATAAATTGAAGACAACTTCACAACGTATTTATGTGTAAGGTTAATTCAGCATTGCTTGAATTATTTTCTTTCTTCTTCCAGTGAAAATTACTTAATTTAGAGCAGGGAAAACAGTTCAATTATTTCATATGCTGGCCATAACTATCTGAGTTCTTAATTGCTAGAGAGAACTAAAGTAATAAAATTAGTGATCCCTAAATGGACTGCTATAAACACTAGAACAGTATTTATTTATTTCACCACAAACACTTATTAAATTAAAAGCAGTTTCAATTTTTCCAAAGGATTCTTCATCATTTTCTTTTTGTTCAGCCAATATTTCAAAGGGTTGCTGTAGAGTTTAGCCTTACATTTGCTTAAGTAAAATAGATCTGTCAATATGACATCTGGAAGACTGTATTTTTAGAATACAACCTAAACTTACAACCTAAACTACCTTATTTCAGGTAAAACTTTTTTTCTAAATATTGAAATAATTCTCTTTTGAAGCACTGAGGTTTAGGCTAAGGGGCGTGAAGTGTTACAATTTATTTTAAGGTTAGAGAAACACAGCTTGGGCATTACACAATGCAGTCTTAATTCAACATTAGGTTTGGGAATGTGTTTGTACCAAATAATAATCAGCTGCCCAGATAATTGTCACTATTCAAAATCTAGGAGAATACTAAATTCAGGCAAATTAAGTAATGCACTTATTTATTTCACGGTGCAAAAAACATAAGGAGAAAGTTCAGTGTTTTTGAAGAAAAATGGAAGGTGCAAGTGTCAAGGAAGGCTACTTCCCTAATGTTGGAATTAACACTGCAGGCATCCTTTTGTCCTAGCACAGTTAGATACAGCAAGGTTTCTTGGCAAGATCTATCTTTTAAGATACTCTCATGCAGCCTATTACACTTCCACAGATACCCACTGAAGTTCTGGATGTAGATATCAGGTAATGTAAACTGAACACTTTGTCAAATTAGGTGTTCATCAGGATGAATGGACAAAATACAATCTATGTTTTAACTGGACCATACTATATCCACAAATATGTAAAATTACTTCCACCAACTACTTTTTATCACAAACAGAAAAAAATTTACAGAGAAAGTTAGCTACCATAGAGTAGATGGGCTGCAGGGCAGAACCTTTTCTGTACAAAGGAATATTAGTGATGCACAGCTTTCTGGGGGAAAAAGTTTGGGGCTTTTTTCCACAAATGGCATCATAATATGCATAATACTGAGGGATTTGGGGTTTCATTTGTTTACTTGGTTTTAGGAGGTTTCTTTGCTATTTTACTTTCTTCTTAAACAATGATTCTTCTGTGGAAACTACTGTTATGAAAAGAACTTAAAGCAGGCTCTGAAATGGATTTCATATCTTAATATATAATAACGTACTGAATAAATATTTTACTCCTAATGATAATTAGAAATGATAATTGAAAGTAAATTTAGGTAGTGATCATTCTTTCTCAACATTGTTTGGAAGGATTTATTCTTTTAAATGTATTTCATTGCTAGGTAAGTTCCTAATGATACATTGACACACTCTGAAATATACAATTTAAATTCTAATTGTAAAATAATTTTGATGATACTGACTGAGCAGCAAAAGTTTCTTTCGGAGAAAAATCATGAATAGGATGCTAGACAGACAACCCTGTAGTGTCATTAAAGAAAAAAACAGCTTAGTAATAAGGTTCATGTTTAATGAATTCCCAGAAATTTCATCATGGGACAATTGAGAGAAGAGGTATTAATTTTTATCTAACAATGAAACAGATTTATTAAATATGTGTATGATTTTTTTCCCCGGGAGTTAATTGATGCTTGCACAGTTTTCACATTCTGTGTAACTGTAAAGTGTAACTGTAAAGATTGAAATGCCTTTTTAACATTTTTAATCAGAGGCCAAAAAACTCCTTTATAATTCAGATCTTTTTCCCTCTGAATGCATTTTTTATATCCTATTTTCTTCATATAATAGTTGTAGCCCCAAAAGGGTTAGATAATTGTACGTCAGAGTGTAGTGTTACTATTTTAATGTATCAACTCTAAATAAAAGTAGCTATGACAAGGTATTCTACAATATTTTTATAGGAGTTTCCTAGATAACTACTAAGATATTATGAGTAGTCTCAATTTTCTGAGATTTACAGAATTTATCCAAACCTATATCAAAACTTGCTACTAGAAAATAGTTGCTTTATATTAAATGCAAAGTGGAAAGCCAATGAGAAGTGGAAAGAGAGTCAACAGGCAATATGGAGCAAATTCAAAAATACTATGGTTTTTTGTAGTCCTCCTTCTATAATTGTGTCCTCTATCCTGTTGTAATACTTTTGTTTTCTGCCTCATCCCTGGGAGTGTCCAAGGCCAGGTTGGATGGGGCTTTGAGCAAAGCCATCTACTGGAAAATGTTCCTGTCCATAGCAGAGGGGTTAGAACTAAATGATCTTTAAGGTCCCAGCCAACCCAAACCATTCTATAATTCATTGTGTTATACTCTAACTTGATTTCTCTGATTGCAGCAATTATACCTTTGGCCCAGTCAAAAGTGGCTGTTACTAGATAGGTATCATATGAATTCTCTTGTTTACTCAGTTGGACTGCACTGAGCTGGATTATTGCAACAGAAATGCCACAAAGAAACCAGACATACAGATAAAGAGGTCAGGAAGTATTCATGAATTAGGAATGTTTGATTTCTTCTTTTCTTTTTAACACAACAAAACTGAGCTATCTAGGACTAGTGCAGTAAAAATAGCTTTTTGGCTAGGAGGAATTATTTTCTTTCCTGTGTGCAGGAACAGGGTTTGCTTGTAAGCTAAGTACATCCAGAAGAGGTTTGGGCTTCATTGTACCTGTAGAACATGCTAGATTTAATAAGATGGTTATAGTTTAAGAATATTTTTCTTGTGTAGCTTATACATAAAACTGATACGTCTAGTCTCAGGGTAAAATTGGAGAAGAGTTGAGTTTTTTTGGTATTTAGGTATTGTATTTTTTCCCTATGTGCCTTCTTACAAGACTAAATCTTTTCTTTTTACAAATAAAGCTACAATTCAGAACAGTGATATAATGCATACACAATTTGCCTTTGAAAAGAAAAGTTTCTCTTAAAAACAGGTTCAACTACATGTACAAAACTACACTGAGAGGGAAAGGTGGCGTTCTTTGGGGGATACAACATGAATCATTCTGACTCACTTTTCAGAAAGCACTATAGGAACAGAATTTTAGAAGAGGCATCAGGTTTCAATGAGGTGCCTCTTAAGGCCTGCGAAGTTTCAAGACTGATACACGCTATCTTTAAAGCAGGCAGGTAATTGTAGAATGATGCAAACAACTACAAAGATCTGACGTGCCTGGGCAAAGGCCCATTAACACGTAGTATGTTGTGGGGTTCCCAGGGTGCAGCAGATGAACTTAAAAGCTTAGCAGTAAAATAATTAAACTGCCAGCTACAAGGAAGTGAGTTATGAAAAAGAGATAGGATTTAATAGCCCCATGAGAAATGTAAGAAAGTTGCTAAATCATTCAAGGTATTTTAGCAAGTTGGCAGATGACTTGCCCAAAGGCAGAGGCCATTGCTGTGTAGTAGGCCTGGTGCAAGATGAAAGAACTTGCAAACATGCTGTCTGCAGGCAGAGTGAAAAGAAGGAGGTTCACTGAACAATTTAAACCAGGACTTCAATTGGCTAGACTTTTTCTGATTGATATCTGTGTAAACTGTCCCAGGAACAGTAAAGGATTTGATCGCCTGAAGTGAAGAGTATAAAAATTTCATATATTTTTATGATTTATTGTTTACCTTTATTAACTTTACTTTTTTTCTTATGTTTGTGTTTTAGAATATTTCTTCCACTTAAGATGGATATATTTTTATTTATACATTTCTAGTTTATACTAGTGCAGTGCAAGACAAAATTGCATCAACTCTTACTCAGTGCTGGTTACACCTGTGAACATGTTCTGGTCATGGACAGGAGAACAAAACAGACAAAATTACCAAAGACTGTGGATCCATAACCATTACCTTTCAGACCTTGTATTTTCTATGTACAAAGGCGCTTCAAATTCAGATGCTCAGAAATCAAGGGTAAAATTGAAATATAATGTTTCTTATCAGACTGTCTTCTGATATCTTATGCTAGTCTGAAAAAAAAAAGGCAGATAGAATTAATCAGGATTTATTTATGTACTTTGACAAACAGTGATATTTCCACACAGCACTGTAGCAGGTAGGTTATAGCATTCTGTGAAGCATGTAATTAATTTGATATCAAAATATTTCTAAGCTTAACAGAACTAAAAATCAAATTTTGAACTTTACTAGAGAGCTTAAAAAAAGTTAACAAACCAATTGGAATAATTGTGTACAATGGATCTAGAAAAAACACATCACGATGTATATTACAGTGTATACAAACCTGTTTTCTAAAGGTCCCTTTAACATTTACTTTTATTGTTAAATTAGAAAGGCATGATTACTGTTTGATATTTTTTATCCTTAAACCCCTGTTTCTTTAAAAAATATCTGTCATTTATTTGAAATAAAATTTCCCACCACAATAACACCAAAATAATTACTATACTAATAAATCAGATTAAAAGAAGCATGGAATTTTTGCTTCTGGAAGATTCTTTTTAGAGATTAGTGCTAATTTGACCAGACCTTCTCTATATAAATTATTTCTGAATTTCCTAGAGGTGTAGAGTACTGTTTGTGTAGCAACCTTGTCTGTAACATTAATCCAAATTGTTATTTTATAGTTGTTTCTACACCTTATGAAGAACATAACTCTGTTTATAACTCTGTTCCCTACAGCAATTATATTTTCTTCCTCTATTTTTTCCCTTTAAACTTAAGCTCTACATGTTCTAAATAGTTCTTGTTGAACTGATTATCACATTTATATGCAAAACCAAATTCTTTCACTAAAAACATTATTTGAGCTTAGGTGAAAACCTAAACACTTTCATATTTCTCCTGAATAATAGAATAAATGTAGACTTATCAGATGGCTTTTGATTGCACTGACGAGCAATTTCATGACACACCACCAACAGAAAAAAATCTATTTGTGTGAAGTAAAGATAGGTGTGGGGAAAAGTGCTCTTGTTCATATTAAAGAGTACCTTGAACTTTTAATTCAGTTTTATATCCTATCATCTAGAAAACTTGGACTTCTCTTTTGATATATTACTTGTTGGGCTATTTCTTTGACAGGTTTCTCCAAGAATGAAATTTAGCCTCTAGTGCTTGATGTTGACAGTGCTATGGTTCAACAGATGTACTAACTAAAGTATTGCTTATGCTTTGTTGTGTTCAGGCAACTTCACCTCCCTTTTCCAGAGGCTTTCCAAACCTTATGCTATCTGAAACATTCCTTGGACCTTTAAAAGAAATTAGTGTGCAAGTACAATAGTAGACAGTTATCTTACTGGGAGGTTTTTTGTTTGTTGGTTTTGGTTTTTTTAAAGATATGACAAGATCAGGAAAGGAGGAAAAGTATTTTAAACTGCAATTAAACCAACTTTTTGTTCCAGTAGAATTATACCACTGAGTTTAGCTGGTTTATATGGCCCTGGAATAGGTCAGGAATGTTACAAGCAAAAAACCATGTTTAAAACCCAAGGGTTAATTTTTCTGGGAATGCCTTTTGAAGCTGTAGACAATGTTATTTTCAGTGTGATTGTTTCAGCTGCACTTACTTCCTTTGCCCTTTGACTGACTACTACTGTTAGAGACACTAGTCAAAAGAAACACTTTTACTTCTGAGAACTGATGGATGCCAATTGCATTTGTCTTTCACACCAACTGACAAAGCGAGGAAATTATTCTTTTTATTGCCTTGTTTTCATTTCTGCAGAGTAAGTTCTAATTGCAGATTTTTAAGCTTGCATTGAGTTTTCTGCTAAGCTAAGGGATCTTATGTGGGTCTTATTTCTAGCTGATATGTAGGTGCTGAGAACCACTGGCCAAACTTATTAAGGCATGATTCTATCTCTGAAACATAAAATAAACTATTTTTATAGTGTAAAAATTGTTATTCCCGTGTGAGATTTTCAGGGGGGCAATATTCTTTTGTTACCCTGTCCTTTATTTTCCTTTGCAGCTTTCAAATCTGTATGCAGCATATACAATATGTGTAAACTGTATGCAGCAGATACAATATCAATATTGAGTTTCTAGTTCATCCTGTGTTGACTTGTGATTTAACTCCAACGGGGAAAATTATTGGTTTATTCTGTAATTTGGGAGAAAGGCTGGTGGCAGTCTACTGTATCAGCTATCTAAATGGTTAGAGCTTTGGGCTTGCTTGATACAGTTCCTTTTGTTCATGATAATGTTTGAAAGGCAGGCAAATGTGGCATAAAAACATTCAACAAAGCATTTTTGAAAAATAGTGGGAGGAGCTAAGAAGGAAGAAAACCATTTTGCATAACCATTTAATAGAAAAAATTGAGGGTACTAATATATAAAAATAAGCTTAAGGAGTTTAAATTCTATATAAACATTAGTTGTAAAAAGAGTTAACAACTTTTTTCCTTATTATGTACTAATAAAAAGATATTTTTTACTGTTCCCTGGATCTTTTAGATGATGCATTGCCATCAGGATTAATTTCAAATATAAAATGTGGCATAGTGCTATTTATAGAAAAATTTTTCCAGCAGCAGAAATTTACATGTGATCCATCTGGGTACAAGGTCCAAATGCTGTCTTCATATGGTCTTGGTTCATTGCCATATAATTGATGAAGGGGTTTATATTTATAGACATTAATACAAAGACTTGTACCTTATTTTAAAAAAAAGTGTTGGTTTTTTTTGCCTGACTTTCTCAATTCCAAATTCTTTGTCCACTCTCTCATGGTGTGGCACTGCTGCACTATCTTTAACCTTATTCACTGCTTGGGTTTGAAACTGTGCAACAATTCTCAGAAAATAAACTGGCTCAGTTTTTCTAATCTTGCCTGCACAGTCTGGCAGAGCTTTTGCCTCCTGATCTGTCCAGTTGCTTTCTGTTGTATCTTTTTACAAATACCAGAAAAAAGTTTTTAATCCCTGTCTTCTCACAAGTCTTTTAAAATCTTTTTCCCTCTCCCATATTCCCCCCATCCCCTCTCAATTATATTGTTATTCTATCTCAGTTTTGTTCAGTTTTGAATCCTCTAGAGTCTAATGCTGAAATATGTTTCTGATACACAGATAATGTACTGGTCTAACACATAATTCTCCTATCATGAGTCGATTCCATACTTTGAAGTTCTCTGGCATTCATTTAGAAAACTAATGAGAAAAATTAATAACAAAATTATTAAATATTATCAATGAATTAAATTAAATATTATCTGCACACAGATAATAAATGTTTCTAGTGCCTAAGATAATAAATATGCTTTGATTGGCCCATTCTCTTTATTCAAATGATTCCTGGAAGAGAAGCACAACAGCATGGTTTTCATGGAGTTGAGAACCAAGGTCAATCCACTACTTTTGTAAATGCAGTCAGAAAAATTTAATTGAGCAAATTTTTGCACTGATAGATATTAAATATGCATGACCAACTTTTTAAATTATTTGTGCAAATACATAAAGACCTCTGGCTTTCATGTTGTGAAAATGATGCCCAAAGATGTGTATTGTGATATTAACGAAACTGTTGTGTAATCCGAACGCCTTTCTGTCTGGTCTAGTCCAGTTCCTACCCTCTGATGAAACATGCAGCACCTCAGAAAATAACTTCCTCTCTCATAGCACATTTAGTGCTTCAGTCTCATGTCCTGCTATCCAATTCTCAAAAAATATCTTATACCTGGAGACTAAAGTACACAAATTCATATCAATATATCAATGTAAGGAGAAAGACATGATAAACATGTTCACCTCTATAGTAGTCAATAATTCATTTATGATGAACATCCCTCCAAACTTCATCTAACATAGGTCACTTAAAACAGCCTCTCTTGAGAAATGTTTTTGAATATTTTAGTGGGGATGACTAAGCCATATTTATGACAAAGGAGAGTTTAAACCTGAAATTTTAGACAGAGTCCAGGAACAAGTGCATACAGGCTGTCTGTGATTTAGTAGCTGCACATTTTAAAAGTGTCCGTAAATTACTGCTAGGTCTGCCAAACTGTATTCTGATGGATAAAGGATTTCTTTTCCCCAGTACTGTGTGCACTTGCAGAAGCTTGTTTAGGCTAATATTTGTTTTACTTTGAAGATAATAATTGAATAATATTTTAGAAAACATCGTGGTCGTAGTAATGAGAAAACAAGACAGCCATATCTATCTGTGTTAACTTTTAGAATATTGTGCATATGGAGATGTGCAAGTAAAAAAGGAATCCTTGGGAGTAGAGAGGAAATATGAAGAATATTTTTTGGTTCAAGCAAATCTTACAGCAATTTTTTACTCGGATACAAGCCATGTTAATGGACCAGTAAGACAAGTGAAATGATATTTTTCCAATATTGAGCTCAATTACCTCATTATAACCAGTGTATGTCTAAAGATACATTGATAAATATTCTGCATGAGAAATTCATCAGGAGTACAAGAAACGTAGTATTTTCTTGAAAGATAGTGTCATTTTTAGCTGATACTCAATGGTTTAACATACCATTTCAAACTTTCTCTTGGAATTTTTTTTTATGTTGCTCTTTCTCTTCCTTTATCTTTTTCTTTTTTTTCCCACCCACTTTAGAATGTGTGTTTGAATTTTTCAGTACTGCGCAGAGAGGATACAAAGACATGATGCATGCCCTTCCTTGTGTGTTTTAACTGGAGGCAGGCATGTTTCCTAGCCTCTTAATTGAGTTTAGTATTCCAATTAGGACACACCTGCACTAGATACAGGTAAAAAGAATTAAGAAATAACTGTTAGATTGCACTTCTTCACAGACTTTTTGAAGAGCATCATCTTTAATGCAGCCTCATCATCTCTTGCTAAGTAGAATGCAGTCGTAATTAGTGCTGTATGTAGCTGTGCCAGTATGAGTAAAATGGGACAATCAGTGAGACACCTGATAGAATAAGCCATTCCTAAGCCATAAGAAAAGGGAGCAGAGGCTTCCTTTCTTATGCTGAGACTTGGATAAAATTTATGTGCTATGGTGGAAGTGACACTGGATAATGATGGACATAGTATGGAAAAGAAGCTGGTCAAAGCAAATATGTAACACTCATTCTCCAGTTCTTATATTTATTGTTAATCCTCCATTTTTATTAGGCTGAGCTGCTTCTGGTGGTGTGATGGTGGCAGAATGGGCTAAGGGTGGTGTTTACCTTCTTGTAGACAATTTGGTTTCCTCTGTTTTCCACTGATGGCAAATCTCTCCAAAGACTGAAGAAAGAGTTTTTCTTGCCCTCTCCTCACTAGGGTGAGATAAGAATATATGTAGTATTGTTCAGAGTTACATTAGACAATGGTTTCAGATGTGTTTACTTGTACTTTAGAACTATAATCCCGTGGAAGTTAAAGGGAGCTGGAGAGTCTATCAGGTTAAGTGGAAATGGACTGGATATTTTAGGAACTGTAGTATCTATCAGCACTTCCCCTGTGATTCTGATTCTGTATTTTCACTTTTTTCTTCCAAGAAAACAAAAGTTGTAATAAAGCAAAGAGAAAAGGTAGCCAGAAATTATAATACTAGTAGGGGATGCTTGAATATATGTTTAAGTTGCTTTCTTTTGTTGCTACTCTGAAATAAAGAGGGAAACAATACTTCAAGGATTTTCTGCATATGATGTTAAGATCTACAGTTTGTGGTAAGTTTTTTAGAGCAGCCAAATTAAGAACTGAAGTTCACCCAGGGAACAGAATAATTTTCCCACCCCTGTACTTGAACTACAGATAGAAGAGAAGCTTTCTATTACTTTTTTATACCTTTGTTTTAGGTTAATTCTATTCATGGTGTAACCTAATTTGCATGAAGAACAGTTTCCCTGAATCTATCAGTTGCATGGGAAAATGGATATTATTCATTTGAGTGGAGCTTAAACCTCCTGAGACTGAAAAATGTTTCTGCGCAACAAATAATACTTAACATGAGCACTTGAAGTCAATGGGAATTGGGATTACTATGCTCCATTTAAAATGTGAATAGTGTTTCACAGGACTAGGACCTCATTTCATTTGTATCTACCAGAAGAAAGAAAAATAGTTTGTAAAACTTCATCTGTTATAGTCTGACAGAGCTCTGTTGAGCTTTTGAAATTTTTCATTGGGGGGGAGGAGAGCAGTTATTAAAAATTAAACTCTTTTTAATTAAAAAAATTATTCTTCTATCCAAATCCCTGTTCTGTATTTTACTTATTTGTTTAGAACAGAAATTGAGATTGCCATCACTTCTCAGTATCTATTTGAAAGTGTTTCAGATTTGAAGAAATGTTAGGCCATGACTTTTTTTCTTGAGTTAATTTAGTGCAGTTAAAAGAGACTTTTAAAAAAGGATCTAATTTGAGTTTTCTCTTGTAATGTTCTGCTTCCCACTACCTACTTGAGATTTCTTTGGATAAATAAATCAGTTTATATCAGGCTTTAGAATCTAAATTATTCCTGTACCAAATAAAGTAAGCTTTGACTAAAAAAAAGTATTTTTTTAAAACCAGAAGTAACAGCTGTTATTGCTCATCTAACTGGAGTGAAAAGTTTCTCTTTTTACATGTCCTGAAGCATTAGATTTTATGAATATTAGTGAAAATATTTTTATTTTTACAATAACAAAGACAGTTTGTAATCAGATCTGAATTTTATTAAAGAAATCAGTGGAAATACTAACCAGTAGTATTTCTTGTAGCATGGTACATAGTCCTTGCTCATGATGAATTATTATGTCTCCTGGTAATATATAATTCAGTGAAGCTGTTTGTGGCTATAAGTATCCAAATCTGATTTTAAGCGAAATTGTGATGAGAAATTGTGATCTCCCAAATTTTGCCACATGATATATTGAATGATTGGCTAGCTCACAGGTGTTCACACTGAGAGGGGCAGTTTGTAGCTGTGCCACACGCTTTATTTTTCTATTGGCTTTGGAGTATTTAGAGGAAAAAGTCAAAGTACAAGGCACCAACTGGAAACTACAACAATTTTCAGCAGAGTTATAAGGAGAAGGGAAATTACAACTTTCTTAGTCTCCGTTCTTATTCTGTGTTGTCCTCTAACTCTCTGTCCATATAAACTAAAGCTGTAATATCTTAATCTGAAAATTTCTGAAATCTGTATCAAAAACTGGGGGGAAAAAAGAACATTAATTGTATATGTATATGCTGGTGTTTCTGTACACTAATGTTGTATTTTCCATTAATAATGTGGTAAGAGAAGTCAATATAAACAACTGAAGCATCTTTTTCAATGAAAGAGCCTTCAATACCATAATTGGATATTTCATACCCATTCTTTATATGGCTGCTGAGGTTTGTTTGTGTCACATTACACCAGTTACATGTGTGCTTTATTCAGAACTGTTTGTATGCTGCTCAAAGGGAGTAACTTTATTCTGCTTTCTGGTTGTGTGTCTCACTTTTTAGCAAATCTGAATATAGTACCTCTCCAGAAATAAACTTCTTTTTTTTTTAAATAATCAATGAGAATCCATGAACGTTAGGTTTTGTTCACATACACGTTAGGATCACAGACAGTGTTTAGGAAAGGTTTTGCCTTTTTTGCTAATATTGCTCAACCAAAATGACAAAAACTGATCTTAAAACCTACTTAAGGATCTATAATATTCTTACATAATTGTTTAAAAGAAATGACTCCAAGACCCAAAAGAAACCCAAAGAAATAAAAGACACCTTTTAAAATTATAAATCTCCATATGTACTTTGATTTTAAATTGATGATATACTGAATAAACACTTTTGTCAGGGGAATACATGGCAATGTAAAGACCAAATGTTCTTCAAATCTGCTAATTCTAAATTCTACTGAAAGGTATGTGAAGACCTCTAGTGAGAACACATTTTTCTGCAAGGGCAACAGCTATGGTAAAGTGCCATGGATTAGGGATATTTTTTAAGAATCACATTATTTGTAGTACAAGAAACATCTTGATTCAATCTCTGAAAATATAATCCTAAAATAACGGTTAAATCCAATTAAATGAAGTAAGACACTTGCCTGTATGTAGTAGTGTAAAGTTACACTGCCCTGTTCACAAAACATTTTGTTACCAAATTTCATCTGAACATTAAAAATAAGCAAATGTGTTTCACCAAGACTTTTGCAAGAATTACAAATCAGATTTGTTTCGAGGTTTGGAATAAAAACAATCTGAAAGTCTCTGAAAGAAAAGCCTTATGGCTGTAATATATGTTAAAGGTTTAGAGCAATGAAAAGTTTTAACAATAGACACTGAAACAAGAAACATATGGCTTTAGTCTTTCTCCAGAGAAAGAAATAAAATGTTTTCAAACCTGTGACATTTCTTATTTATACTTTTCAAAATGAAATATGGGTGAATTGAACTAACAATTCTAAAAAAGTCCAGTAAGTATTTATTTCTGCTTCTCTTACGTAAGACTTACCTAATCATTAATTTCTGTATCTTACAGTTTGTTGCTAATATTCCTGTCTGTACTATACCACACAGCACTATGATATGTTGTACTTTCCCAGGCATCCTAGAAGAGGACCTGGGTTTACTGAAAGGTCCTTTTCTAGGATTTGACCCATATGCAGACTGATGCAGTGGCAGAGATGAGTTGGAACCAGTTACATGTTGGTGTGCAATGTTACAGGCTACAGAATATCCAAGACACATTATAGTACTTCCCATATATTTCAAGCCAGATGCACTTAAAAATATATTTACTTGAATATGTCGAATCACTGAGGGAGCCAATAAATTTTAAAGCTTGTTTCATGTTTATGGACCTTGCCAAACTAAGACCATTGCCATTAACATTAGTAAATTAAGTGTAAGTGTTAATATCACCCAGAAGCACAGAATGGAGAGTCTTCTGTGCACTTCAGTAGATGTTGAATTTGATCCCATTTTCCTCAAATCATTTCAGTAATATAAACAAAGTAAACAAGAGAATATATTCCCATGAATTGGGGAGTTTATTATAATCCTCATTTGCAGAAAAGGGCAGTAACTTGGAAGTGGTATTTGCTATGTTCAGTAAAGTAAACCCCCACAGTTCCTAGTGTAGTCAATGAGGATTAGGTCAGAGTAAATTAGCCTAAGGATTTGCAAGCCTTAGCTAGCATTGATACAACTGATGACATATTGCCATTTCTGTAAAACAACAAAAAATACTCTATTAACAAGGATAACAACTATGCTGCACTGTTTAAACCATTTTTAAGAAATTGTGCGAAATACTGTTTCTTAAAGCATATCATACAAATGAAAAGAAATCATGCCTTTTATTTGTATTGTTTGGGTGGACTGCAGGTCATTAGGACTAACACCATCTTCACAGTTAATCTTCATACGGCTTATCACATTGATGTATTTTGGAACATTATTGTTCCAAAGAGAAATGTGAGTGGGCTTGGCTAGGAGACCTGGATCCCAGCCCTTCTTTCAATGAATGCTTTATTTAAATTTATTACAAATAAATAAATAAGTAAATAAAAAATAAATTTGATCTTTACATTCCCACAAAAAGAATTTAAATAGGTCTTAAAACTAGGCATAGCTAAATTCCCCTGTTTTCCCTAATGATTTTATGTTTCCTGGAAAGCAGATAGATGTGAGCAAAGAGATTATGTCTCAGACTTGTAAGAGTGAGAGCACTCTTGATGTTTAGAAGTGTCAATACGTGTCTCCTTGGGCAGGAGAGGATGTGGTAATCCAGGGCATTGTATGTCGAGCAATTTAATAGACAGATGAAAAGGATGGTGTTTATGTGACACTTCATACTTAATCCCAAATCCTAAAGGCAGAACACAGGAAGAGTTTAGATACCTTCATGCTTAAAATTATCTGTGTTCAGACTGTAGCTAGAGATAGTTGCTGAAGTCACTACAAAACCCTATTAATAGTAATTTAGGTCACAAATATCAAACTGCATTTTAAACATTATGTTTACTTTACAGGTGAGTAAGTGAAATCCATTTAGTCCTCTTATGTCTCTTTATTTTTTTCTCTCTTGGAAGAACTTAAAATATCTTAGGTATAAAACAATGACTTATACAAACTAAGTGTACATGAGAAATTGGAAATGCTAAGGAATGTGATAAAGTCAATGGGAATGATGAATCAAAACACTACCTGAGCATACAGATACATCTGTGTAATTTACCTTTTTAATTTCAATGAATTATAACAGTGACAGACACACTTCCCATTTTTTTTTTCAAGTGTCTTTTCATGTTTCCTCTTGTTGATGGGATTTTTTTTTTTTTAAAATATATTTCCATTTTGCATTGTGGATTAGTCATGGTTTTGGCTGGGATGGAATTAATTTTCTACCAGGAATTGATATAATGTTGTATTTTGGATTTAGGATGAGAATAATGTTGACAACACACTGATGTTTTAGTTTTTCCTGAGCAGTGCTTATGCTAAGTCAGCCCCTCACACCACCCCACTAGCAAGAAGGGTGGGGAAACACAAGGAGTGGGGAAGGGACACAGCCAAGGACAGCTGACCACAACTAATGACAGGGATATCCCACGCTTTATGATGTCATGATGAACAGTAAAACTGGGGAAATTTGGACAGGGGATGGCAGCTCATTGCTCAGGGCTTGGTTGAGCATTGGGCAGTGATTGGTCAGCAACTGCATTGTGCATCACTTGTTTTGTATCTTATCATTATTATTATTATTTCCCTTCCCTTTTCTGTCCTATCAAACTCTTATATCTCAACCTTTATTTCTGATCCTTTCCCCATCCCACTGGGGGACTGTGAGTGAGTGGCTGTGTGATGTTTAGCTACCTGACAGTTAAACGACAACAGTATTGCCTGAAGTACATTAAACTACATTTCTATAATCCTGTATGGAATGAGGAAAAAATGGAAAAAGAAACATACCCTTAGCTTTGACCCTTATTGCTTTTGGTATCACTTTTGTGAGTTTTACTCACAAATTAATGCAAAAAGTTGTGTTTGACTATTTTTTGCAGGATTAGAGTGGAAACCTTTTCTCATTCTAGTGTAACATAATCAGATTTTTGTCTTCTCAAGCAAAAGTGCAAAATGATGTCTAAACAACAGAAAATACAGTCCTCTGTGATACTTAAAACCAATGAGAAATATTGAAGTAGGAAAAGTTGCTGGTTACTTTTTAAGATTGCATTCTACTGCAATATCGGATATACTCGAAGCTGGAGACTGCTTCTCAGGAAAACATGCTTTTTGTACATTCAAGGAATGCTTTTTTGGCCTGGTAGCAGCTGCTCCTCTGTTTCTATCAAGTTCTACTGGAGGACTAGCTGTAGTCAGCTTCTGATCCATTGGGGCATAAACAATCTTCATAGCAGATTAGTTATTGTAGTTCACTGACCGCAGCTGTCACCCAGAGGAAATTGTTTAACACAGTGTAAATATTTGGTGTGTTCCCCATAAAGCTGGATGATTCTTTATTTTTGTAAATTAGCTTAGTTTGTATGAAGAGTAAAGTAGTTACAAAAAAGTTTGCATGCAGTGGTGAGGGTGGTTAGACTCTTGTCAGACATGTTTGAGACCGTACTTTGACTGAAAGGCATCTGGTAATTGTGAATTTAGAGCTACACTGCAAATGTAGTGCATGTATCTATCTGAATAACTTTCATACGATGTCCTTAAGGCTATCTTTTATTCTTTTTCCCGAGATTTAAGAATTTACATCCGGATACAGGGACACTGTGTCAACCACATCTGCTAAGCATATTTAGATGTTTTCACCTCCTTTAGAATCTGAAAAAACCTCACTCACCTCATTCCATATGTCTATTGTTACTCTAATGCTTCCTGGGTAACCACAGGGATTGAATAAAGAGAATCAGACAAACTCAAGAATAGCTGCAGCAATTCTGGTCTCATTTTGAAATGATTTTGCAATTACTGTTGAATAATAAGTCATTCAGCACAATTGGTTTTCTACTTCTGTGAGGCACTGTGATGTTGTTGTTTCTATGTGTGTTTGGATTTTTCATGCCATGCTGGAGTGTTCAGAGGAGGGACTGAAGATGTGATAGAGAGAGAGCCCTTAAGTATTGGCACAGTTATCATCATAGTGCCTTTTCTAGATCACGGTTTTCAAGATAATTGCAAGACACAGACACTTTGGAGTTGATGGTGCTGGTCTAAAGCTATTCATCTCTTGCCATCATTCTTGCTTCTCTGAGGAGAGTTATGTGTCATACACTGTTTCTTTAAAACAGAAGACTCCAAGTAGGAATTGCAGTCTGAGTGAAAGGTTTGCACAGTATTGTGCCCAACAGCACATGGGCTAGAACCCTCATGTCCTTCTGCCAGGCATAGGTGAGAGAGTTTTTGCTCCTTTAAAAGCAAAAAAAAAGCCATCCCCCTAGTTCTTATTGTTTTGATTGCACAGTTATGTAACTTTGAAACCACCCCACTCCTTACATGTGTTGCGACCAGGAAAACAAGGATCTTGGTTTTCATTGGCCAGTCATATATCAAGATTCATATTTAAAAATAAATTAGGTTTTTGTTTATTTTCTTTTCCATTTTTAATTAACAGGTTACAGCTGGAAGAGGAGATAAATTAAAATATTTCACACAGTATCTAATGGCCCTTTGTGCGCCCAGCTCAAAATAATTTTAACCCCCAGATGCTGATTCCCTAAAAGTCATTAAAGGAGGATGCAATTGGTTGTTTCTTTAAGGAAAGGGAAAAAAAAACCAAACCCAAAAAAATCCCAAAATGAGAACCCACCCTTGAGGGAAATAAATCATTAAGCAACAAGCAAGACCAAAGATGTGTTTTTAGTATGAAGACATATTCTGACCTACTCAGTTTTTGTGAAAATGTTCTGAATGATCTGTGAATGATTCTGTTGCAAATTAAACTTTTTGTTGTTTTTCTTCCTGTCCTAACGATATGTAGTCTCCCTCTGTATTACTGGGGGAACAGTTTACAACCCTCCCACTCTTCCTTGCCCCCTCATTCCCTTTGAAATAGGTAGGAACCCACAAAAAATTTTTTTTGTTCATTCATTCATTCATTCATTTATTCATTCATTCATTTTCCTTTGCTTCAGTTTGAAACAGTTCTTATTTATTACCTTTAAGTTGTTTCAAGGGGAAATTTCATGTCACAACTATGATAGACTAATGCTTTCTGCTTCCAGATGAGTTAATTTCACTGTCATTTGTACTTGAAAAATACTGTCTCCTCCCTTTCCCTGTATCTGGTATTTGTGTGGTTTTCTGTAGGGATGACTCAATGCAGTAAGCCTCCCAGCAGACTGAAAAAATCCCTGGCAACTACACCTTCTTAATTTATAGAATTAAAAATAGAAGTAAGAATTGTATTAAATTTTTAAAGCAACCTCTTTTTTCATGAACTCCTGAGTTTAGAAATGTTTTTGTAATTATAAAAAAGTAACACTAGCAAGAACCATCAGCATGTATTTTAAAAGTTATGATTTTCCTGATCTTTGGAAAATTACCACAGTAGTAATGTGGTTCTACCAATGTGTAGCTTCTACTGTCTTCTGGGAAAAATAGATATAGGTATAATAGACTGTTTAGGAAGAATATATGAAAGCATATAAAATATTTTTAAATTCTTAGTAAGAATAGGGAATATTTATATTATAGTATATCTTGATGTATTTGCACACATTGAGATGCATTTGAAAATAGTAAACAGGAAAATATAAGACCTGAAATGATAAGACAGTAGGACAGCATGAAAGCAGTGATTTTTTTTTATTCTTCAAAACTATCAAAATTCATATTTTTTAGTACAGAAAAATATGACTAATTTATGCACCTAGCAACTTTAAGGGTTTTTTAAAATAATTTCCTGATGAATTATCTTTTAAAGTACAGGTAGAGGCCAAATGACCTGATTTCACATATGTTACAACTGTTATGTTGCTCTTCAGAGTTCAGGGAATTCAATTCCACCTGGAGGTAAACAATGCCAGTGGCAGATAATGTGGACCACATCCATCCTGTACGTAATTCTTTTGAAGTATATGAATGATCCCACAAGGAACCCAATGCCTTGAAGGTGTTTCTTAGTAAAATATATTTTAAGGGCAGCTTTGCTGGCACAACAAAAATGCTATGAAGTAAAATACATATTGCATACACACATTAATCCTTACGGAGATATTATAGGAAGATTCTATTTTCTTTGAAAAGAAAATACTGCATTTTTCCTTTACTGAGAACCATAGTTTTTTCATTTTAAGTCATTGCTGACCTAGTAGAAAGATAACATTAAGATATTGGAAGGTGACAAATGGGGTGATGCTGAATTAGAAAGTGTTATAACAGCATTGGTGACTGAAATAGGGTGGATGTACTTGTGGTTTTGCCCACTGTCTCAGAACAGCAGCTCAACTAGATACTTTTCTGTCTGAGAAACCCTTTATTCGGATGGTTTTTCATGTATAAATATGTGTGTACAAACAACAGTGTATTGCATGTACCATTCATCCTCTCAGGACCATCGGTATAAATGTATCACACTGTGTAGATTATGCCTACTTATCTGTTGGCTAAGGTTACAGCGGGCATGACTTTAAAAAACTTTAAGTTTTAACTGTTTTCTGTTTCAAGTTTTGTGGTATGTCAAATATGATAGCAGACTTTAATATCTGTGTAGACAGACAAGTGTAATGTGTCAGTTTCAAACATCTTGGAAAAACATAAGCTAGCCTAACCTTCAAGATGCCTCAAGTACACAATCCTCCAGTCTGGTTAGGAAAAGTTTGCTGCGAGACATTGTGTATGTTATTACTAAGAGATGGTGTTAAAACCAGCAACTTTTCCTAAAGGTTGACATTGAGTGTGCTCTCTTGTATAAAGAACTTGTTTACTCCTGGAAGAAACCATTTTCTTTCAGAAACAAAAGCTGATCAATAAAAATGGGTTGGCATAATGGAAAATGCCATCCTGACAATAGTACAGCTGCATTATAACACGTCATAAATCTGTTAAAATTAACTAGAGCCACCAGTTGTTTCAGGCTACAATGGGGCTGTTTTAACACGAGGCTACAGGAATTGAGTCTGCCTTTAAGCTCCTCACGAAACCAAGGCCTGTAAAACTTGAACACTGTACACTTAATAGCTTGTTTAGCTAGTTGTAAATGGGAATATCATGGTAGATTACCTTGCCCAAAACCGGTTTTTGCTCTTTTTAAAGGAACTTGGAAGCCAAAACTTGTTGAGCTTCCCATCCTAACCACCTTGATCCCCTTGAAAAATTACTTTGGACAGAAATGAGCAACAACTAATGCAGACAAAGTGATTACCTGGTTCAAAAAAAGTATTGACATCAGCAGATGGCTTTATTTACAGCTTTTCACTGATCAGGTACTGGAGAGGTAGGCACCAAAAATCAGACACTGTGCATATAATCTGTTTCTGTAAACAGATACGCTTTTTTGTTAGTACTACCAGACTATGAGGCCTAAAAACTACTGTACTGACTCACCTAGCCCAGTGTGGCAGGTGCAAAACTGTGAATGGTGAGAAAGACATTCAAACACTCATTGGTACAATAATGTTCTTTCTCAGTTTGTAATTCTTTCTAATTCTATTTTCTCTTTAGTTATTTATTAAGTAATGAGATAGTATAGAGAAAGACAGATATATGGCAGCCTCAACATCTCATTCTTGAATCCTCAGCTTAAAACTCTAGCCCATTACTTTCACATAAAAATAATATTTTATCTTGTGCTCTTTCCTTATCTGGTTTGGTTTCCCCAGGCATCTGCTGGGAGGAAAGGGTAAAGGAAATATTTCTTCCTGCGTGTCTGCTACATTAAGCCACCTGAATTCATAATAATGACTTTGAATACGTTTGTGTATGTATTTATGTGTGTACACATACATACATATGCATATATGAACAAATATTATAGAAATATTTATGTGCTTAGTGAAAGATTTTGAAGTAATTCCAAGGTATGGGAAAACCATGGCAACATGTTTATTTAATTTCATTTCATATAAAGTTGTAAATAGATTTGGTGTTTAATTTTAGTTAGCTTAAAGTGACTCTTTACTGTCAGTGATTAAAAAAAAAATAATGAAAAGGATGTAAAGACATTACTGTTTGGGTTTTTTCTTCTTGAATATGGGAGCCTTGAGAACTAACTTGTCTTCTTGTATTTGACTGCTAACTAAAGAGGTTTTTTCTGCCACCAAATAAAACATGCTACTAACAGTTTTATAATGTACTTGTTTCTTAATATAGTGTGGTTTGAAAAAAGTTTGGAAAAAAATTAGAAGAAAAGAGGCATTTAATTTTTTTAAATAGTTTTCAAATACTTGGCATCCTTTCAGATGATAATCTTTTCTTTTTTTTAAATTTTTTCTTGGCTGTCAGAAACTTGCAATGTGGCCTTAAATCAATGAACTTCTGTGTATTACAATCTGAAAGGAGATAAAAGAATTCTAAGAGTTTGATCATTGTAAGGGAAAAATCAGGTCCTTTTTTTTTATTTTTCCACTTACAACATATGCAACAGATGGCAAGATTTGACAAAACTACGATGTATATGTTGTCTGTTTATGAATTAGTTATGCTCGATTACTGCTCAATTCCATGTAATTCTGCTTTACTTAAGGTCCTTCTAATGTCTACACAAGCACAATTTATCACCAGAGATGGTTTAATGTGGACAGGGACACTTACCTAGCGTGCGTCTCTTGGGCCCTTCTGATTGTGCAATGACACTTGCACAGCAGGCACCTTATGTTTTCATTGACCTTAGCAGTATTGCAGGGATAATTCTGCTTCCACAGGAGTGAGGTTGGTACTAAACAATTTCTTGAATCTATTAGGAATAAGTATGCTTGCCTTAGCCATCTGGAATGTGTGTTTGTTTTTACATATCTTACTGCCCCAGTGCAAGAAAACAAAAATTAAAGCAGAATCCTCTGCATTGCAGGCTATCTTTTTTCTCTTCCACACAAAATATTTTCATGTAATAATGAGTTTTATTATTTCTCTGTGATATTTGTTCTGAAATTCCAGTTCTGCTTGTTTTGGTTTTTTTTCATTGCATTTTACAAGCTTCAGCCAGCTTTGTTTAAGGTCATATCTTGAACTGCATTCTATTTCTTGGTCTCCATCTGTGCAAATCACCTCTAACTTTCTGGTTCAGGAAGACAATTTAAGAAATCTAGGTTTAGTCTGAGCTAATATTTTGTGAGTAGCAAAGTTGTACATAATGTGAGAGGTGGCATTTGCTCAAGCGGTATGCTTTACATCTGCTCCCCTCTCACCTACCTCTGGAATGTAGAAGCCTTTTTGAAACTGAGTCTACCATAGGGTGTCTACTGCAGAGAGTAGAAAAGGGATGCTTACACCTGGTTATTCCTCCATAATGACTGTGTTGAAATGATCAAATCTGAAACTGCTTTGAAGTAAGAATCCTGGTATGCATTTTAAAATGGGAAGAAAATTTTTTTTTACATTGTCATTGTATTATTTTGTTTTTCTTTGGGAATTTTGTGTGTATTTTAAAGTCACTTGAGACATAATTATATGAAACTACTGTTTCTGCATCAGCTTATCAGATATGAACATAATTTTTCATGTGATGGGGGAAACACTAGCCTTTGCTACTATTTTCAAACTCTGTGATGTAAGACAGTGGGAGTTGTCAGGGAAAATATGAAGGTGTTCATTAAAATGTTGAATTTTCAGAAGACCAAGGTAAATATTTAATGCCAATGGAGCTGCAAAACCAGACTGGATATAGTCAATTAGTATTGTTTGTTGTGTTGTTAGAAATAGTCAGTATGCAGCCCCTTTGATAGATTTCAGTAAAAGAATAAAAATAGAAGTCTGTCTTGAGAGTTACCTATATTAATAATCTTAATGCAAAGGAATGTTCCTGCCTTATTTCCTAAGTGACTAGATTCAAAGGTGAAGAACTGTGTGTGGGTTTAATTTGTTTTGGGTCACATTTTACCAGAATAAAAATTGAAAGAAGTCTATTTCATCTTCACCTGACTTCTACATTATTGTTATAACACATTTAAGTATCCCTCTTCATCACTCCTGTGACGAAGTAAGATGTAAAAATGCTACAGCATATGGTATTACAAGTATAACTAGAAGGTATTAACAATTATTTGTAATAAAATCAGTCTTTCACAGTGATGAAAACATATTTTTTATTTTACACAAACTGATTTCCAGTTGTGGATAGCCTTCAATCCTCAGTGTACTTCTTCATTTTATAAGCAATATGAGGTGAGAGAAATAACCTGTATGGTACATAAAGCCTGTATTCTGTTTACGGAATTGAGAGAGTATTGTACCTCTGAAATTTCTGAGAAAATTTATAAAGGGAGCAAGAGAAATACTAGCCTTCACTGCTTCCTTCCAACCTCAGGCACAGTACAAAACATTGGGAGGTTCAGGGAAATTGCAGTCATTGCAGTGTAAAATTCCAGAAGCAGATAGTAAATATTTAATAAGAATGAAGTAAGAAAATTAGGATTGATGTAATCAGATAGTGACTAAGTTTTAATTTAGTTAATTGTGAAAATTCAATTTCTTAGCTATTTTGCAGTAGAAGTGTAATAGAGGCTAAAAAGCACTTAGTAGGCAGACAACAGTTAAAAAAAATTAGGATTGGTTTAGAATGTAGTTTTACCAGCTTTTGTAGGATTAATTATGAGTGTATTTGACTTGACATGAGACTTTATGCAGGTAGTCACACAAGATTTTCCTCTTACAGTGACTTAAAAAATGTAATTTTTAGAATTTTTGCTTCTTGCCTTCCAAGCTAATACTACCCACCATGTTTTATTGGCTCCATTCCTACATCCTTACCCTAACTCCGGCTAGCTGAGGGATATAACAGCATTCATTAGCTGGGACAGTAGTTAAAGATGAATTTGTACTGATCTTGTGTATAAACCTTCTAGATCAATAGGGCATTTATGAATTTATTAGGAGACAGAATTTCTTACCTGATCAAAGGGAACACAGCTGTTGTGCCAGTGCAGAAGTCCCTGCTTTTCACTGTTGTATCAGTTCATGCCATCTACAAAGGAAAGATACCATTGGTTTTCTTTTTGTAGTTCGAGACAAGGTAGCATGGCAAGGTTTGTTTGTTTAAGGCTATTTGTTTTGTTTGCGTTTGGTTTTTTTCTTTTTTTTTTGTTGTTTGTTTTTTTTTTTAATGAAGGAAAACTATGCACCTTATCCTGTTGTGTTACTGTTTTTAATTTAACTGCCTGATAAGATACTGCAGCATGTACCTAGTGTCTTTATGCTCTTTCAAAACAGTGGTGTTAGCAGAACCACTACCTTCATAAAAAATGAGTTGTCATTAGAAATTTTGAGATGCTAAAGAAAGTTATGTCTCCTCATTTTCATTTACAAGACCAACCTGATATTATATAGCTTTCAGTAAATGTGATAGAAACAAATATATATGGAAGAAAAATGTTTCCTGAAATACATAATTTTTACCCATTCCAAGCAGTTACCATATGTAAAAGCACAGCAGAAAAATGTTTAGGAACAATTCTGTTGGTTCCAGTTATTTATGGCTCAACATCAGTAACTTAGAAACTAATTTGTCCAATAATGAACTCTCTCTATTGCTGAGGTAGATAACAAATGGTATTATAATATTCAACACTAGCTACTTGTTTCAGTCTTTGAGGAAGTTGCTGTGAATAGTGTTTGTCTCTGACATTATTTAAACTGATGAATATTACATATGGCTTGATCTTAGAGCAGTGGAACACAAGATCTGACAGGTTAAAATGCATTCCATACAGCTGAAGACTAATAGAGGTTAAGGAGGTTTGTGTGTTGCAATTTTCTTCACACAACTGTAATGTGGTAGTCAAGCTACAAATAGTATGTCTCTTAAAACAAATTGCTTCTGTGAGGAGTATTAGAACAGCACACAAATAAGGAGCCTAGGAAACACCCTTTTTTCTTTCCTCTATGTAGCAATGAAGAAGCACAAAAGAATGCAGGCAGACATATTAAAGTGTTTAATTAAATATTGTCTAAAAAGATAACATCTATTTATTTTTATTGTTAAATAGTTTTTCCCTCACAAAAGAAAATCACCATTGCTCATCTTTGTAAAGATCTCTGTAGTAAACTAAGAGCTGATGCAATTTCCCACTCTAACTTATTTTCTGCTGTATCTTTCAATAAATATAACATGAAAGAATGTAATTTACCAAAAGAATCTAACACTTCAGTTCAAGTTATGAAGGGTCAAACTACAGCTTTCGTATCTATTTCTAAAACAGTCAATTCTTTATTAATTGTTGGTGGATAAACCAGTTTGTAGAGAACCATGCTGCAGATGACATCAGCCTGCTCTCATGTTGCCAGGATGATTAGGTCAGATTCAGCATTGTACAACTGCAGTCATGATGCCTTCAAGATCAAGTTAAGTCTAAAATAGTCCTGCTGCTTTACCATGTCATGAGAACTGAGTTAATAAAACCTGCCAACCTGCAAATTTTCTTGCTTACACCAAGTAAGTTCTACTGAGTACCATGCTTTATGTCTGTTTTGATGCAGTACATGGACACTTTTTATTATTTTACAATTTTTATATTTTTTTATAATGTAATGCAAATAAGTCCATACTAGTTATTGATAATATTTCAAATATAAGAGTTTGGTGCATGGTTTTTTGTTTATGCGAACTCCATAATTTTTTGTGTTTTACAGATGTTGCATATACTTAAGTACCCCTTGTACCTGACAGTCCTGGGATCACCATGTGGTTTGAACTCCTATTTCTATCTGTTATCAGAAAGAAACACAAGAAAAAATTTCTGTAGATTTAAATTACTGCAACTTCAGTCCATTTTCTGAAAACAAACATTTTACAGTAGGAATAATAAAGGCAAAGAGGAAAAGGAAGATATGTACTTGGGAAGATTTCAAGCACTTTGGACTGAAACTAGAAAATGACGGTGCTGTGTAAACCTTTAGAAAATTTGTCACTGTATTCAGAGTCCTGTGTTAAACATCTCAGTCTCCTATGCAATGCATAATAGAGATGAATAAGAATGAATTCTTGAACAATTGGCAGACAAAAAGAGTCAGGCAGCTACTGAATTAGCTGATAAGAAATTCAAAGGATATTACTGAAACTTTAATCTCGGACTCCTTTAAGAGCCTGCATGCCTGCACTACAAGAAGTAAATGCTTCTGTTAAAGAGTTACAGGTTTTATCCCTTTGCAAGGGTTAGGTTCTGTCAGTAGTAGGATTCCCTCCAAGCAAAATATAGATGAAAGAATATAATATTTTTTTCACTAGCTTAAGTCTTGTGCTATAACTCTGTGAGTTTCTAGGTATCGGCTACTTAGGCTTTTGTGTACAAGGTAGCTATTGTCTCATGTTTCCATGATATGCTCTCCTGTACTGAAATCTACATACACAAAAACATTTTCAGGGTAGTGAAGATGATAGTTCTGAAAATATCATTGCTAACAGAAATTTCCAATGCACTTTAGAATTACATGCAAGAATATAAGCAATTGCGGTATATGGTATGCCACCTATTTTTACGCATATAGGAAAATTATGGACAGGGACGTACCAAGGGTTATTTATTAGTCTTTCTCCTCTTAGATTCCTTTTATATTGGAAGCCTATGCTGCAATTTATAAAAATCAAGACATTTTCAACACTTGATTTCTTTAGAGTGTAAACAAGCTTGGGTACTATCTATGTGACAAAATCAGCAACTTTTCCGGAACGCTTTCCTCTTTCCTTCTCAACTAGATGGTACTTAACATTAGAGTGCTAACAGGTTGTGTGTGCCACAAAGTGAGCTTTGAAGAATTGTACCTTTAGCAGGAGAGACAATGTTTTTCTGAAAGACCTGTGAATCTTCATTCCCTTTGTTATATTTCTTTAGAATGGAACTTTAAGGCTGTGGAAATAGGAAGTGCTAACTAAGCATTCCCCCCACCTCCCCCACCCCCAAATTTGTTCTTCTCAAGAGCCCATTAAACAGAAATAGAGTTTTGAATTCAAACTATCCATTGTCACAGCAAAAAAAAAATTCAGGTTGGAAACAGAGTTCGATTTTTTAAAAACTATTTCCAGAAATGCAGCTTATAAATGTCTAAGTTTAACTAGATGAGTCTTGCCTACCAAAAAAGATCACAGAAAAAATTTTTAGGAATGGCTACTGGTTTGGGAGGATCTGTCTTTGAGATAGCCAGTTTGGGATGTTGCTTGTAAACCTGGTTTCTTTAGAGAGTACTAAATATTTGCCCTCTAAATATTGCTTTCCCTTCTGAAATGTAATACAGATATTTCTTCGGATAAAATTTTGATACTGGTTTGCTCTTTGTATTTAATGATGCAAGGGTGTAATTCCTTCCTACACAGCAAAAAGAACAAAAGAAAGAAGAAAAGAACACCTCTAAAAATCACAACTGGGATTAAAATTTCTTTCCAGGGAGCTCCTATGTATTGACACTGTCATTTAGAAGATATTCCAAGATACTTGTAGGCCAATGTGTTTGAAGATACTGAAGCAATTTTATTAGGCAGGAAAGAAGTATCACAAAAAATATTGAGCAACAGTGCCTCTAAGAGGATTCATATGCAATAGATTTCACCAAAATATATAGGTTCTGGAAGCAAAGCCCTATTTGTTGCACAGGATTACTCTGTTCTACTCAGACATGTCAAAAAAGGACATGAAAAATTTTGACTAACAAATTGCCAATTTTTCTCCTTCAGCAGTAGTTGGGATATATACTATACACAAAACTGTGTTGCTGGTTTGCTTGAGAGGTGTTCTTTGAGAATGATCAATGACACTATCACAAAGTAGGTATTTGAATCCTGGTAGAAATTGTAGTGACCAGATTACAATACTGTGACTCACTTTGCCACAGCATAGAACTGTGCTGAAACCAGGATACTTCTGGGAAATTCTTCTCATTTCTAAGAAGGATGATCATGCTTAGCATGTCAAAATACAGTCAGTACTAAGTGTTATGGTCACAAATTCTTGACAGATAGAAAACCACATTCCTCAGTGTGCTGTAGGCTGCACAAAAATCCCTTCTTGTATAGAATCCATGGAATGATAGTAAGAGAATTATGCTAACTAAAGTCACCATTGACCTGTCACCAATTCTGTTTTAAAATTGAAGTAAAAGCCTGAAAACATAATTTAAGCTTTGCTTATGTACTACTTGGCTTACCTACTGTTAGTTGCATGTAAGTAGTGAAAAGAAAAAGTCGAAACACCTACTGACAGAAGATTTTGCAAATGTTACATGGTGCATATGCTTATATAATTTGAGGCTTAATACCTTTAAGGTATGTGCAATCTCAACTTGTGCATAGTTTTGCAATTCAGTAGTTGAACAAAACCACAGGATTAAGATTGTGCGTAAGAAAACAAAATAATTTTTAAAATTCTCATACTTTCCCCCCAGTTAAAAATGTTTCTGATAAATGAATGAATGAATGAATGAATGAATAGTTAACAAGGCAGAGGAACTACATTGCTGTTTGTGAAGCAAGGTTTGGTTATCTATGGAAATGTGAGTAGCTCATCAGGATATAAAAAGTAAAAAAAGAAACAACAAAGCTAATTTAAAACGTTATTTTATGTTACCTTTGCCAAGCCACCAGTCTTCCTGATCATCAGAACTCCTCCATTTGGGATACTGGATCTGTCAGCTTTGTAAATATTCCTGCTTTGGGATACCAGGGTAAACATCCAAGCCTTAGCTGGTAGAGTTGTTGAACTTTTAACATTTTTCTCATGTGTGGTTTCTATCTAATTTATGAAATACAAGGCCAGAAAGCCTGATAATGATAACGGAATTTCTCTGTTAATCGCAACCTGATTGATTATTTGTCTGCTTTTGGCATGACAAAGAAGGATTGTATTTCTTCTATTCTGCTGTAAGCATGATAACACCATTGCTGGTTTTAATAAAGAAGTTGTCTGGAAAAGAACAAGTCCTTCTTTAGCAAAGAATGTCTGATGAATAGTAAGTGCAAACATTAAGCACATTTCATGGAAGGGTAATCAGGGTAATTTTGTGTTGGGAGTTTAGTAAGAGGTTTTTTTGTCCTCTCCTTTGAAAGTGGAAAATATGGAAAGCATGAGGCTTGATGTAGCTTTTATTTTTCTCCTGAGGTTATGACAAGGGCTAATAGACATGGTACAAATATACCTGTACAGCATTTAGAAGAGAGATTTTCATTTCAAATATGTGCTACTTACATATCTTGAGGGTCTGTGTGTTGATTGCAGTTGTGTTGGAATGGGATAATGAAATGGGGATATTTTGTTCATATTCTTATTTACAGACTGTGAATTAGTTCCAGATGCAGAGTACCAGTTACTAATCTTTACATTACAGTCTGTTTTTAAAACATAAGAACCTTGTCCTCTCTTGTTCAATAGTAATGCCATTCAAAAATTACCTGCACAGCTAATTTCCACTATGCTTTATGGAAGATAATTAATGGGCAGATGATACATTACAGATGAGAACATAAATAACCCAATACCTATAGTGGTGCAGTTTGCTGGTCTAAAGACTGTATGAGATGTTCCCACTCCCCAAAGACAAGCCATTCTCAACCCTTGATCCTAAAACTCTCCATATTAGTCACGATTTTTCACACTCTTCTGTTTTTTTCTTGTGTTTGTAGTGAAATCTGTGTTTTACCTTTTCTGTTCTATTTAACCATTGTTGTATTTCATGTGTTGTATACTTCTGATGAAGCTTTTTACCTTTCTTATTGTTTTACCACTGTTCTCCTAAATCTTGTATTTCTGCAGGGAGTCTTTGACACTCCGTTGACATGCTGGCCTTTAGTTTTCAAAGCAGTTTCAGTGATGAAATCCATCTGATGAAAAATGTTGAGTGTTCAGTGTTTTTATCTTTTGCTCTTATCAGTTTGACATTGAAGACACCTTATGAATGACCTTGTCTCGATTTGGCTTTATCGAGCTATAATTTTCAGAGATATTTGGGTGTCAATATCACTGAGCATCTGGCAATAGATCTACAAAAGTGTATCATACCACCCACCAGCTTGTCTGAGAGCCTGATGTCTGTGGAGCATACCTTTTGTCATGTCTGAGCTATTTACGCCTGCCTCCATACAGTTGTCTGCTAAGGAAGAAAACTCATGGAAGGTAGCATCCTGACTGAAACTGCCCTGAGTTTGTCAGTAAGAAGTAACTGTGGGGGTCACACACTTGTTCATCTACTACAGGATTCACCACCTCGAATTAAGAGCTTTAACCCAATGTTTCAATAGATGGATAGAGAAGATGCATTCTTCTCTTTTTTTCAGTGGTCAAATTGTCAGAGATGTGAATTCTTTTTGGGGAGTTCCAGTTTCTTCTCTCTGTGTCAAGCTCTGTTGTCCATATGTTGATGATTGGCATACTTATTTGGAGAAGGAAGATGAGGATTCCAATGGCTGCTTTAAATCATATAATTGTAGATTAAGCAAACTGAATTAGGTATTGGGCTATTGCAAAAACTATGTTGAGTATATATCTACGTAGACAAGTAATTATTTCTCAGAATTTAGAGCTGTAAAAGGCATAGCAGGATCTCTTATCTGCTTATCCTTTAAAGTTCCTGATATTCTACATTTTTATGATGATGATCTAGGAAACTTGTTTGGGAAAGGATGTATGTGTATGTAGTTTGGCAAGGGTTTTTTTTAACTGTATCTCAGAATATATCTTGGTCATGAAGATGTGAATTTCTTCTACAAAATTGTTGATATTCTTCTGGAACTTAGACTATATATAGATAGGAAATTTTTAATTCTGAGGTAGTTCACTTAATTTTACAATTTATGGGCAGCATAATAAAAGTCTTAAGTCAATATAATATCATCATCAATTATGATAATTTTCAATAGCACCAAATACTCATGGTAACTCAAGACATGGTTGTATTCCATATTGATCAGGGACCTGTGGATTTTTGTAGTTTAGGGGTGGGTGGAAACCCTAAATTAGTATTGAAGTTTGCCATATGTAACTGACAACTTGAGAAAGAAACTCCAGCTAATTTTCATGTGCTTTAACTCAGCGAGGTACATTCTTCAATGAATTAATAACTTTGTTGAAAACTTCATATGCATGAGATACACCCGATATGCCATGTAGCTGTGTAGGCATTCAGAGATACGTTAACAGGCTGGAGAAATGAGCAAACAGGAATCTCATGAAGCCAAATGATGTTTAATACAAAGTCCTGCAACGGGGGAAGATTAATCCCATGCACCAGAATAGGCTGAGTGCTGGCCAGCTGGAAAGTAGCTCTGCAGAGAAGCATTTGGGAGTCCTGGCAGACAACCTGGACATGAACCAGAAACATGCCCTTGTGGCAAAGGCAGCCAAAAGCCTTCTTAACCATATTAGGCAGAATATTACCAGTGGGTTGAAGGAGGTGATCCTCCCTTCTGCTCAGCACTGGTGAGGCACATCTAGAGTGCTGTGTCCCAGTCTGCGCTCCCCAGTACAGGGATGTACTGAAGTGAGAGGAGAAAAGGAGAGCAGAGATGATATGCAGGGTGGGAGCATCTGTCATATGAAGAGAGACTGAGAGAGCTGGAATGGTTTGGCTTGGAGAAAAGGTGTCTCAGGAGTACCTTAGCAAACTGCGTGAATACCTGATTAGAGGAAGTAAAGATGACAGACTCAGACTCTTCCCAGTGGTATCCTGAGAAAGGACAAGAAACAGCGGGCATTAATTAAAAAACAAGAAATTCTACTGAAACATGAGAAACTTTTATTGTAAGAGTGATCAGACTCCGGAACTGTTTAATCAAAGGTTGTGGAGTCTTCATTCTGGGGGATATTCGAATCTTGGGTGGACATGGCTCTGAACAGCTTACAGTAGGTGACTGCTCTGAGCAGGTGGGTTGGACTATATGATCTGCAGAGACATCTTCCTACTTAAGCAGTCCTGTGATTCTGTGAACATATGTTCTGCGATTTCTGCCTGTACTGACTGTTCTTTACATTTGCATCTTTAAAAATTTGTTGAGAGATGTTAGTTGAGAGAGAACTTAACTGAGTGTTAATGGACCTCAAGCCTGCTTTACAGGTCACTCTGATTCAAAGCTTGAAACAGAGAACTAAAGAGTAGCAGTTAACTTTGGACCATGAGAGCATTGAGGTACAACCCATATGGTGTGGGTATTTTTATGGTATCAATTAGTGCACACTGTCTTAGTATTTAACCCTGGGTGGAATTAACTTCCATTCTGTGTTTTGCCTACTTATGTTGACTGTTCTATCTTAACTGTAAGTTTTGCAAGGCAAAAAATATTTCGTGTTGCACAATGCCTTGCATTTTCAGGCCTCAGACTTTTGGTTCTGTCCAATTGTCGATATATTCAGGCTTCTACTTTTCTGCATAGTTAAGAGGTCACTTATATAGCAGATGTGTAAACTCTTGTACATATGTCCATGAATTTGGATATACTTTGGGTGCATAAAAATTTAAAATATTAGTTTTGGTTTCCGAATGACTCCTGCCAACGTAACTATTAGAAATAGCTGTAAGAATACCACTTCCAGTATTTTTCTTTGAAAAAAAAACCAACCAACCAAAAAAAAAAACAAAAAAAAAAACCAAAAAAAAAACCCACTCCCTGTTGGGAGGAAAGGGTTAAAACAAGAAGATTTGTTGAGGGATTAATTTCACTCCAAGTGAAATTCCCACCTTGCAGCTGGGAATGCTAGGAATGTGGGTAAGTTATTCATGCCTAAGTCATTCCTAAGTCATGCCTAAGTCATTCATTCTCTGCCTGTTTTGAGAAGTAGAATTCCTGTGTAGAGATAACACAGTCTCCCAGGCATGCTAGAGCCTCCTGCTGGGAGGGACAGTGAGATCATAAAAGCACAGCCTTGTGATAAACTCTGCTTGTGCAAAGTTTTTTGTTATATTGAGGCAGGCAGCAGCCCTGACTCCACCCCTGCTGGGTGCTAGGATGAACTGAGCCTAATAGAGACTGTGCTCCCGTGTTTCTCTGCAGCCTGACATTGTTAGCAAGGTACAGAAATAAATGTACTCTTCGCATTTCCGCTGTGGTTTGGTGGTCACCCTGGTTATCTGTGTGTGTCGATTCACACATCATTCCAGCAAACAAGCAACCTGCCCACCATCACAAACCAAACTGACCAATCATAAAAATCCCCAAAAACGTTATAATGAAGTTTGTTCTATTGCAGTTAATAGCACCAATATTGAGTACTCAAAATACCACATGTACACAATGTAGAAAGGAACGTCGTGCTTCTGTAATATTGTGTGACTCACCATAGTCATGGGCTTTTTTACTGTACTACTATGTCTAAGGTCTCACACGTATGGAGACAAATATGGGAGATTCAAACCAGGAATACTAGCACAACTACAAAACACTTTGGAACATGCACACGTCTGTCTTGTAATGATCCAATTGCTGCTTCTTCAGCAGTTAAGTCATTTCATCAGCATTAGTACCTAGTGTGAGATTGACAGCTTCAAGATCCATGTGTTAACTCTGAAATTATTACTTCTACCAACATCGATTGGAGCTTTTGGCCTGTTGCCCCAACACAGGCTTTTAGGCTTCTTTCAGAAGAAGTTGTAATGTCTAGAGGGCAACATTTTGGTTTCATGTAATTGTGAGATGGTATGTCTTTAAAAATAAAATGGTTTTAGATTCACAATTGGTAGGTATGGATCTGTTCTTTTTCACACACAGCTCCAAAGAAAGATGTGGGTAGACTTTCTAGTTGTGGATATGTATTCAAAATTTGACTAATGTGCATATATACTGTGTACATGTACACAACCAGGATAAAAACAGAAAGAAAAAAAATAAACAAAAAGAGAAAGAGAACTTCTCCTTAGTTAAGATTTCCCAATTAATATCACAATTTTGCGATAAGGGATTATGTCTATTCCTCAGGCTTGATGCCAGTAAGGATATTTCCATGTCAGTGAACTTCAAGACTAATTTGCTGTGATTATCAGGGAATTACTTTGTCAGCCTTCCTGTTCACTTTTTCAAGGACAGATCTGTTAATTCCAACTCATTTACTTTATGTGGAATGAAAGGTAAATTCAACAGAAGTGGTCATAAGCCTCAAGCTTTCACTAGTAACAGTTGATCTTAGTTCTACATACTGTACTCATAGGATAGAACATCAAACTGTGCTTTAAAAATGACAGGATGCCTAATTCATCAAACAAGGGCATTATTGCACTGCAGCAAAGGGAATGCTTATAGCCAAGTGCACACTGAGTTTTCAGCCAAGAGATACTGCAGAAACATTAAATCTGAAGGTTGTCTTAACAAAGTATCTTCTACAGACATCAACAGAGTAAGACAGAGTGCTCCCTTAGAATTTTGAAGGCAGTGGTACACGGGAAGGACAACCAAGTACATGATGTATGTTCCAGATTAAAAACAGAGGTTATAAAACAGAAAACGTTCAAGAGCACATATTTTAGTTCCTGCCATGTTTAGCATTGCATGTGGCATAGGAGAAATTAAAGCAAAATGCAGATGAATTAATTTTTAAGATGTCAGCTCATTTTAAGTTGACTGTAGTTATTCATCTAAGTAGTCTTTTTCTTTAAAATGATGATATTGTGTAATATCGATATTCTGTATCATCTGATTAGCATTTTCCTATATTTTATAATTAATTTTTTTAAATCTAATTTTTATATTTAAGCTGAATTTGTAACACTGTTACTATGCAGATGTTAGAGAAATGTATTTTTTATATTAATATATTATATAAACTGGAATTTTTGTTTTTAACTTGATTTAGAACTTCAGTGGTCAGTTGCTTCCTTCAGATACTGAGACAGAGAGTTGGAGAAAAGGGTTGAAGTGTATTCAGTTTAATGCTTAGCTTTTGAAAGTGGTTGCTATCAGTGGAATATTTCCCCCATACTAAAATGGATAAAAAGAGATCCATGTTTTATAACGGCAATAGTGATTGCTTGAATTGACAAATTAATCACATATTTGACCTTTAACACAGAAATCATGGAAGCTCTTATTCTGAAAGTTTAATTTTAATACAGATTTATAACTGTAAATAAAAAATTGAAATATAAAATGAGACTAAAATATTGGTTATGTGTCATATTTTTACTTTTATCATCAGTCTTCAAAAATGTGTGTACAATCATGAACAGAATAAAAATTTTTATAGAAATTTAATTTGCAGCTGAATTAATTGATGTGCATTCAATTTATCTGAGGTTAAACCTCCTTGCAGTTTGTTTTATCAAGGAACAGGTTTCAGTAAACAAGTTTTTTCATCCTTGTGTAGGATTTAGGGGTTTATTTTTGTTTATTTGTTTAGGCAAAATAAAAATAGCTCTATCTCTGCAGTGATTTTATTTTGTCTTCTTCCAAATTGTCATCATAGGATCATGGGTTGGGCAGGACAATTAAAGGTCATCAAGACCAACCTACCTTCAATGCCCAGAGACATCTTCAATTAGATCAGGTTGCTCAGAGCCCCATCCAACCTGACCTTGAATGTTTCCAGGGATGGGGCATCTATTATCTCTCTCGCCAACCTTTTCCAGTGCTTCACCACACTCATCAAAAATGTCCTCCTTTGTCCCGGTTTCAGCTGGGATAGGGTTAATTTTCTTCTCTGTAGCTGGTACATTACTCTGTTTTGGACTTAGTGTGAGAATGATGTTGAAAATCATCTAATAGTTCAGTTTCAGAGCAGTGCTTATTCTAAGCCAAGGACTTTCCACTTTCTCCTACTCTGCCAGTGAGCAGGGGCACAAGAGTCCATGAGGGAACAGTGGCAGGACAGCTGACCCAATCTGGTCAAAGGGATATTCCATAACGTAAACCATGCTCAGTAATGCTCAGGTTATAAACTGGTGAAGTTCTCCAGGAGGGGCTGATTGCTGGTCAGTGATGGGCATTGGTCAGTAGGTAATGAGCAAGTCTATTGTCCAGCACTGGTTTTTCTTGGGTTTTATTCCTCTTTCTCTCTTTACATTATTCTTATTCTTATTCTTATTCTTATTCTTATTCTTATTCTTATTCTTATTATTTCAATTGTTAATCTGTTCTTATCTCACCCCATGAGTTCTACTTTTTTTGTGATTCTCCTTCCTACCCCACTGGAGGGAAAATGGGGAAAGAAGGAGTGAACAAGTGGATATCTGTGTGGTACTTAGGTGCCAGATGGGGTTAGACTAAAACACCCTTATATGTAGCATAATATGTGATGCGCATGAAGGGAAAAAACCAAATAGGAATCTTCATTCTGAAGCAAGTGGTGCTGAGTCATACTAACAGAAAAGCTGGGCAAAAATTTTGTACATTTTTCATTTATTATGCTAGATATAAGTTGAGAGAAAATGTAGCAAGAAGTTCAGGCAGGTCAGGACAATAGTTTTTTCCATTGTTCCTGGTGTTCGGTCAAGCTTCAAGCATATCCAATGATGGATATTTCACAGCATGTACATAATCTTCCAATTATTTGACTCATCTCATTGTGACTTATTTTTTCTAATACCCAGTTGAAATTTTCCTTGCTGCAAATTCTGTGCCCTAATTCTTGTCTTTTTCTTTTTTTTTTTTAATGTGTATCTTCCGGCAGAATCTGACTCTGTTTTCTCCATATTCCCTGCTGTTTAGTTGTGGCACCCCACCCTTAAGGAGAAGGGAGCAGCCAAGATTCATAGATTCTTGTGCTGAAAAGGAACAACAAAAGTCAAAGGGTCTGCAAAAGTTTGCCCCCCTTATCTTCTAGGCTTCTATGGTAATGGAAGACTGCAATGAAATCTGTTTCTGATCTTCACTTTTTAAGACTAGATAAACCAAAATCTTTAAGTACCTCCTTTTGTATCATGCTTCAGTCCTCTAATCATCTTGGTGCCTCTTCTAAGAAAAAAATATTAAATGAATGTCTATCTTGTACTAAGGAAGTGGAAATTAGATGTATGCACCCTCCTATAACACGCTGAGTAGCAGAGAATGATCACTTCTCTCAACCTGCTGGTGGTGCTTTTAGCGTGGAGATGGATATGTGGTTGGAGTTCTTTGCCACAAGCACATACTGCTGCTCTGGCTCAGCTTATCCAGCAAGACTCCACCCTCTAGATCCTTTACTACAGATTTAAGTGAATACATCCTAAAAATAAAATGGAAGAAAGAAAATATTCTAAGTAGAAATGGAATTTTATAGCTGAAAGCAACTGCTAGCTTAAATGTATGAGGAAATTTCCACACTGATGAACACAGGACTTATATGACCTTATCTGCAATGATATATGCTTGACTACTTAATAATCCATGACTGGTATATGTAATTGAAGTAGTAAAAATTGCAGGAAAAGACAGAAGTATGGGCAAAGGAGTGCAAAACATGTCTTAACAGCAGGAGAAATAAGAGACCTGTAAAAGACTGAAAAGAATGTTGCTACTAGCAAGTGCTTGAATTGCAGAGCTTTTCAGGGCATCTTTATGTAATTGTGTCCTATATTAATTATCTTTTACCATTAGGTGGTAGTATAATTGCAGATATACTAAAAATAATTTAAATAAATGCATTTACTTTATACATATAAATTATATAAAATATAAATTCTGTTGCTAGTGTTCTTCCTTTTAGACATTGATATTTTACTTACAATGCTAATAGTAATACCACCTATATTGGTACATCACTATAGTCTTTAAATCCATTGCAATAAAAGCATATTTTAGCAACTGGTAGATGACAGAGAAGATTATAGAGCTCTCATAATTCCAAAGTCATCTGTATAGGAATCTTATATTACCCTGGGCATAAGTGTGTGTATATTGGCTGTACAGCGAGAAGTGTTAGGACATGCAAATCATGAAGACCATAAGAAAGTACTGTAGTATAAAAGCATCAGCAGGAGGTGGATGAGCACATTTTCAATAAATATTCTAATATCATAAGAAAGTCTCTAAAACAATAGTTATAAATCCCTAGCTTACATCTTACCTCCACTACCTGTTTATATCAATCTTTGTGGAAGACATAGCCCACTAATATTTTCTTTATAGTGTGATTTAAATTACATAAAGTCTGAATAAAGTGTTTCCAGTTGTGCTTTGGTCTCAGGAGCTGGTAAAAATACTCTTTTTCTTTATTACTGCATGAAAATAATATAATGACATTGAATTTTTCTTAGCCTAAAATTATATTTAGCATTCACCTACAATAGAACGACATATTAGACTAGAGTAATACATTTTTTCCTTTTGGATTTAACCTTTTGTGCTACTTTTGACTTCAGACCAGATGCAATCTTTTCATTGTAGTATTTTTTGCAAGCTCCTCCCTCTGTCTCATGCCTATAAAATCTTGTAGATTTGGAGTGAGGAGATGAGTTGTTTATTTTTCTTATCTCTCGTTTATTGTGTAAGAAGAAGGGGCATTTAAAATGTTAATTCTGTGACTCAGTTTTATTATCATCTTGGTCATTTATCATCTCAGGTCTGTGAACAAGTTATCTATTTTTAACTTCAGAAGCACTTTTCCTGATTTGTTATAATGTGGGTTTTGATTCTCTTCACATACTTTTTGTACGATTCCAGGCTTCCAGTGGGGTCTTATATCTGACTACAGTTAGTGGATGTTCTGGAACATAGCAGTGTAGTTTTGACTCGATTATTGGCACTTAGGTTGTGAATCATCCTCTGTAGCAATGTGCCTATCTTGTCTGATTTTACGAAGCAGACTACACTACCTTGTTTGGTTTGCCCTGTTTTTCTGATGCGGACACACACACACGCACACAACACCCTCCCTCCCTAAGCAGTTTGCTCATTTGTTTGCTTTATCAATTCAACTTCTTGTGAAGCGAAGGAGCATATCCTATACATATGCTCATTCTTTTGAAGGTTTTGGGAGTCCTTATTTGACTCAGAATATTGTTTTCTGATCCACAGTTTGAATATGAGATGTGAAGCTGAAATGATTATTTCTATGCTGTAACAAAGATGAATCTATGACTTAAGATATTTCTGTCATGGGAAACTCAGCTGCATCATGTTCACTGTGTATCTTGAAATGTACAGAAAGGCTAGGCTTTGTACATCTGTAAGAGAAGAGTCGGGGAACAGCAAGCTTCTCAGGCATATACTAGCCTTATGTATTAAGTCTGTAATGTACAGCCTCCGAGAAAATGTTCAATAAAAGTAGAACTACCAGACTGAGTTCAGAATTCTAGAAGAAAATGATAAACTTTTTGTTGTGTGACATGTTTGAAAAGAATAAACAAACAAATTAAGAAAAAGCACAGCAGTTGTTATCATTAGACATGCACTACTAAATATATTTCTGATTAAATATTAAATGGATGCCATGGAAAATGAAATAGTCAAAGAATTTCTCAAAAACTATTACAAGTGTAGTTCTTGTTGAACATCCAGGGAACCTTTGCTTGATAACATACAGTAATAGACTGACAAAGATGGAAATGCATGAAAAATTATGGCACAGTCATAGAGCCAAGGTCATGTTGTGTAACATATTTTTTTTTATTCATGAGTTTACATAGTTACATCAGCATAATTTTACAGCTATCCATGCTAATATGTGTTATTTAACTTCCCTGAGGTGTTTTGTTGGATTTTTTTTTCTTCTTGTAGTATGGTTGCCCCATATCTATCTATACTGCCACTAATCCAAGTATTTTGAGTATACCTTAAGTTTTGAACTGGAATGATGCAGTCTTTATTACAAGATAAGATCAATTGGTTTTGAAATTAAGGAGTTAAATTATTTCAGAATATATTCAGAAATAGCACATGCACACACTTTCAATTTCTGTTCCAAATGAACTGATGTGTTGCTATAATTTCACATGGTTGATCTGGTGTATCTTGTCAGCGTGTCTTATTTCATCTAGTGTGTTTCCTACCTTCAAAATCTTGAATTAGTGGCAGTTCCTCAAACACTTGCAACACAAGTATCTGATATTGTTTTGTTAACACTATTTAAAGTTTGGCTGCTTCCTGATTTACACTGTTATTCTTCATGCTTTCTCAAAAGTATAGCTGTGCTTTGTAAAATCTACAAAAACTACACAAATATTTTTGTTAGCGAAGTTTGCTGAATGCCTGTGTCTGTTTTCAGAATGTTGAAAAACATTCTCCTACCCCACCCCTAATCTCAATCTATATACTCAAAAGTTGTAAGTACCTGTATGAAAATGTTTTGCAAGCTGTTAAATGTTTCTCTTCTTCAAACTCTACAAACACTGCCTCTCAGCAGTATATACTTTCAACATACTTTCAAAAGATCATATTCTTCAAGCCACGTCAGAATTAAATTCTGTTTAGATCTGACTTGCTTAACCACATAATAAAATTTCATATTTAATTGATCTGATCATTCATTTGTTCTTTAATAAATTTACCAGTGTAATTATCAGTTATCTATTTCATATGTTGCTTTGCAATGTTTTTCATGCCCCACATAGTAAAGTTAAATTGTTTTCATGCAACAGTAATGGACTTTTGCTCTTGTAATTCTATTGTATCATTTGGAAGATGGTTAAAGTTGGATAACTTAGAAATTAATATTTCTCTTCCTACAGGCTAGTTTAATGTTTAGCTTTATTGGTAGAATGTGTGCAACAAACCTCTTACTCTCAGATTTCTTCCTGTGTTGTGGCTCTTCAATTTGCCTTTCAGGTAAAAAAATCATGATTTACATAGTCTTTTTTAAAATCCATTATCATGTTTAAGCAAGTCAAAATGTGGGGGGGTTTCCCTCCTCGAATGAAAATGAATTTTTTATAATGGCAGAATCCTGGGAATGATAAATGGAAGGCAACCTGAGGTGAAATTTTCAAAATGCATTCAGAGTGAAACAAATGAAACTGTGCAGTTTTATAGCAAGGCATTTTGCTCAGAGAGATTGTAGAGTATACTTCCTTGGAGAAATTCAAAAGCCATCTGGACATGTTCCTGGGCAACCAGCTGTAGGTGGCTCTGCTTGAGCAGGGGTTTATAACAAGAAGAACTTCCAAGGTCCTTCCAACCTTAGCCAACCTCTGATTGTATGATTTTTGCAGTTTTTTGATCATTGCTAGGTGACAGAAAATCAGGAAGTTTCATTATA
>NW_008240046.1:414021-484437 GCF_000691975.1 Corvus brachyrhynchos
GGTGAAAGAGTCTGATTATTATAATTTTCATGTTTATTTCATATTTATATCTGTGTGTTGTGATATTTTGTATATTTTTATGCAAAGAGATCATCTGAGGAGAAAGAGAGCACATTCCTAAATCCAAAATGCTAAAAATCTAGATATGCAAAATGCAGCTAGTCTGGTTTTTACAACACTTTTGGTAAAAAATTTGATTGTAATCTGATGCTAAATATCTTTGGAAACAACTAATCACTCTTAGAGTATAGCACAGTACATAATCACTAACCTGGCTGTAACAGCTGTGTCAGTCCCCAGCCATAATTGCTTTGGTCTTATATTGTGTCACTTGGAAAGCAGAGGGATCACTCACACAGAGGAATAGACAAACACACTTGCCTCTGATTCCTTTTCAATGTTTTAAATACATGCATTTGGCATACCTTGAATTTCACTTCTAGGCACCTATTTATTTAAATCTTCCTGTTCACCTTAGGTGCTCTGTGGCTTCTGTTTGCTAGTTTGCTTTTCTTTTTTTTCCCTAACATTGTGCATGGGGGCCCAATATGTTATCTCCTTTTGTCCGATATGTATATCTACCTTTTAGGAAGTAGTACACATCTTAGACAAGGTGATGCCGAGTATATTGCATCGATGTGATTCTTGGGGAAAAGATTGCCAAAGGGAATCTCATCTATTCAGAAGAAAAGCACCTCCTATGCTTAAAGGAAAGCAGTGTGTTCTAGGAATTGATTCTTCCTCTGGTTTTTTTTTTTTTTGTATTTTGAGGGGAGCATGGTGGTGTCCCCACCTTTGTCCTAGGGAAAAAAAAAATATTAATACACAGTTTAATTTAGAAATATTTTTAAAGTATTAATACTTATGTGGCACAGTTTGCAATACTTTCCTTCATTCTCTCTTTATTCACCATGGTGGCCATTCATACTCAAGGGATGTCCTTATAGAAAACTGAGAGACAGATTAGATTTTATATAGAATCACAGACTACTAATTTTTCCTGATACTCTTGGTCATTAGGGAAAATTGAGTTAATACTAAAAATTTCTTTGGTTTCAGGTAAACTTAACTGAAGTCATATTTCAGTTGCTTCTAGTAAGAAAGCATACAACTCTCTCGTTAGGGAGAAGACCCTATATAATTTTCAGTTCAGTCTCTTAAAATTGTTACAGGTAGTGTATAGTGTACTGTTTCTAAATTGATGTCTAAAATATTTTTCTGTGACTTGTGTTTAACACTGAAATTTAAATTCTGGACAAGAGCAAATAAATGTTATCTTTTTTCCAAGCCTTTTAAATTCTATTGTTTTGTGTCCTGCTGTTAAGAAAGACAGCAAAACTGTAACCATTTAATAATAAAGCAGAAAGAGAATAGAAATAGGAAAAATAATGCATCCAAGAGACAAGAAACAGTCCTGAAAAAAGCCACTGCATTATAAAAAAATAAATTATACATAGTGCATTATTGTTGTCCATTATGAATTGTTCCAATTTCAAATGCTTTCTTGCAGATGAGGCAATTCATTACACAAAACCCATGAATTTATGTCTCACTTGACAAAACACTTCACACCAATTTTACCTCACTAAGTTTTCACTGGCCTTTGTGGAATTATTCTAAGTGTACATAAATGTAAATGAGGATACAATCAGCCCTCGTGACTGAGTCTTGGTCTTACAGAGTGAAGCGATCTGCAAACTCAAGAGTGCAAGGAGAATAGTAATTATCTATTGTAGCTGCAGTTCTTTAATGTCTCAGGTTTAAATAAGAAAAGATCAAAGAGTCATTGCACTATGATCCTGATAAACCTGAAGGCACAGCAGTTATTGCAGTCTACCAACATGATCCCAGCTCAAACTCTTCTAGCAGGCTAAACAGCAAAAGATTTGAAAGATTCTCCTGTCCAGTTCTGCGAAGACTTTTACACAAAAAACCAATGATTATTAGAAAAAGTATTACATAATTTACTTGCTGAAAAAGGCTTCACATGAAGACTTCTTATTGTATTCTTTGTGTAACACTTAACACAGTGGGATTCTAGTTCTACCTGGAAGCAAAATAATATTAGTATTAGTCCTGCATATTACAAAGGGATAGCACTGGTTCTGTATACAATTCACACTATTTTTGATTTTATATCACTAATCTTAAGGGTTTTTTCCCCTCATTTTCTTTAATGCAGATGCTTGACGTGATTATTATTATTTTTATTACACTTCTTCTCCCTTTTCTTTTGCTATAAGGATTCACACGAGGACAATGTTAGTAACTAAAAGATGAGAAACAACCTTTGCCTGGATAGTGCGTAGAAACTCTTAATGACTCAGAACCTGCTTTTTATAAACATAATTCCTGTCTTAGGAGCTCCTTTGCCCATAACAAATTGAAAATCAATAGAAACAATTTCCATCTCCATTCATGATCTGCTCTTCACTGGTTTATCCTTTTTATTTTCTGGATCTGCTTTCTAAAAATGCCACAGGGTCCAGACAAAGTGGAACAATTTATTTATTCATTTTTCTCCTCTGACTGAATTCCTAGCACCCAATTTCTGTTTTAAATTTTAATGTCTTTGTGTCGCTTTCAGCATGCAACATAAATAAAAAAAATGTATATTCCTTCTTGGGCTGATAAATTCAGAATGTCAACAGCTGTTGCTCATCTTTTTGGTATAGATTTCAAGCTTTTATCTCTGGGTCATAGCAGTCAACAAAATGAGGTTAAATCAGAGCCTGCATACTTATGAGGTTTAGAGAGTATATTTGTATGACTCTGAAGGGAGATAAATGTGCTATTATGAGAAATAGATGCAAGAATTTGCATTAGTTGCAGATGTTTATGAGCTAACAGAAAAGAAAAAGCTTGATAATACACTGACAATCCTTACTTGCAGGCAACTTCATGAAGTCCTATTCAGTACTTTGCATGGTATAAAATGTTTCTGTATATTATTAATAATAAACTTCTGGATGCCCAATCTAGAAACCGCTTTCCTTTGTCTGACTACTTCCTCCTCCTTTGCATCAGCTGCTAGTTGGTAGTTGTACATTTTTCCTTGGAGGACGTAGGCTTTTTGAAATCAATATATTTAATAGAAAAATCAGCAGAGAAGTATATTGAGGGAACATGAATTGTGTGTGTTTATGATTTTATATAAACAATAGTTGTATGTGTATGTAGATATTTGGGAGTGAAAAAAGACTGCTCAAATGTCGAATCTGTCAACTGAAGCTTTCTACAAAGCAATTGGGATGTCAGGAAGGCTTGAATATTATAATTTTCAGCTGTATTGTGTTTAAACACTAAAATGGCTGTTTTCTAATCGAAAGTTTTTTAACTGTACAAGTTCCAGCTGACTATTTTCTGGTGAGCCATCATGCTATACAGGAAAGAAGTGCTCAGGAGTGGAATCAAAGCATGATATGACTGTAGTGAAAATTTGGAACAATATACTATGGGAAAGAATCTACCCAGTGTTCAAGCATGTAATTCCTGGTCTCCATTGGAGGATGTGTGCTTTCCATAGGCAAGAGGAAATCAAAATAAGGCACTGGTATCAAAAGTAGAGGTTTTGCAAAACATATTTGGTGTAACTAAGGTGACAATATTTTCTGTAAAGTAAATTTAAATACAGTAAGATACCCTGCCTTTGGTAAAGAAATAATTTTTTGTTAGATGGTAGTCTGTCCATTATAAAATCAAATTTATGTGATAAAACCTTATACAAGTAAAAAACCCAAACCCAACATTTTAAAGATACGTTAATTAAAAAAAAATGAAACCAAATCCCAAAACAAACCAGCACTGAATAAGTTTCATTAATATCAAGAAACACTTCCACAGTTAAGACTTCTGTTTTGAGTGCTGTTTATTTCACCATCTTTCAAAATGAAAAATTCTCTCAGTAATCAATCATTTAAATGTTCTGAGAAAGTAATTGCCTCAGCTTATGAGAGCTATAGTTTCTAGTTACAGAAAGAGTGCTAAGTAACAGTTCACATCCTCTGGCGCTGTTCTGTGGGGACAGTAAGTCACCAGCAGATTTCATTGACACCTCAGTGAGAAACATTGCACAGGCTATGAAGTTTCCCAGATTTCTGTGGGGATTCCTTACAGTAAGTGTCAACTTTTTATTGACAGTTACATCAAATGCATAATGGAAGTGTAAACCTGCAGAGGAATAAAATGAGACTGTTCTTGAAACTCAGTGTTACCTAGTCTGGGTAAGAAATAAGTATTGGAATTCAGATCTAAGTAAGAAAAGAACATTTTCTTCTCTTTTATGGACCTTTTGCATGCTTACCACTAATATCATTTCTGCAGCTGCTGATTACCATCAGATGGGGTTTCCCCCCTAGCTTTTCTTGAAAACTTACCTTTTTTTTCCTTTGTTTTTTAATATTGTCACGTTTGGAAAAAAACAAAACCAAACCAAACCAAAAACAAAAAAAAGGAGTGTTGGCTCATAAGTTCACGTTAACAATTTCAGAATTTCATTGTGCAAGTTCAGGGTACAAAGGTATACCCCTCAGATGGAAGGGATGTGCTGGACAAGAGCGGTAACGTTTGTTAACAAGTTGAGGTAACACCTGCTGGCTGCTACATAATGACATGTTAGAAGAAAAAAATTCCTATCTCCTTTGCCTCCTCCTTCCTTCACCACCCTCTTTTTCCCTGGAGACACTGGGTGAACAACCATGGCACAACGTGCTGTTGTTCCTGCTGTGTACATGGTTCACCTCCTGCCATGAAGCCTATTAACTCCTGATCATGACAAGCGCCAGTGGAAGCTGGTGAATGACGATACTCAGCACCTGCCCCATCTGCTAGGCAGATGGTTGCACATATGAATTTATTACTGCATTGATAAAGGACTTGCTCTGTAGGTAGGGAGTTGCAGATGACAAGGTGGGGAAAAGGTGAAGGGACAACATCTGCATTGAGACATACCAGTGTTGTTTTAACCTTCGTATTCCTTCCTCTGTAATCCCTCTGGTGTTCCATTTGTGTGGTATCCATTTTTTTTGCATTATGGGGCTTTTATTTCTCTGTCTCCTTTTTTTCCCTTCATTTTAATTTTATCTTCATGCTCAATAATGCACTTCAGCTTAATGGGCTACTCAAAGCTGAAAAAGCAGTCTCTCCTTGTTTTTACTTTAAATCCTGTTTTTTCATTTGAGGAAGAAAGAAAATCTAAATATTGAGCCTTGCTTGCTGGCACCTTTTTACATTTTGTGTTACATTTTAGATATGTAGATATTGTTTATGGAGAAAGAAAGGAAGAAAACTTGGCAGAGGGACTCAGGTCATGCCATAAAGAGTAAATGAAGCATTGTTTTTACTCCATGGCACAATTGCTGAGCTGCTGGATCTTCGTCTTAGTAGAACATCGCAAAACAGACACAGTAGGGGGTAAGAAACTAGGCTTTATACAACTCTAAATGATTTACAGACATGCAAAACTCTAGATGCTATACCCATTAATGAGATGTTTGCTATTAAAAATTCCTTCCTTTCATGAAGTTATGCCTTTGTGCATAGACATCCATGTTTTGTCCTCTTATTTACAATTTGTCAGCTGAAGTAAATCAAGAAACCCATATTTATAGTTCCCATGAAGAGTCTAAAGCATAATTATTCTATTACAAAGCAAAATATGAAGAATGCAGGTTTTATGTAGGTTAGATTTATGGCTAAGATTTTCATGAAATTTATTTTCCGCTGACTCATTTCTAAATGCCCCAGACATTGGTGTTAGTCCTTTATTTTTGCGCTGCCTAATTGAAAAAATTAATCAATTATCATAGTTTGGCTTGCCAGATAACAGAATATCGTCAAGATACAAAAGTCAGATAAGAGAAATAAACTTGCTAAATAGAAAGTGATGGTTATTTGGTAATAACTCCTCTTTGCCTATGCCATGCTATTCAGTGGTAATATAGCAGGATTTTACTTTTCTCCTGATATATAAATTTTGGCTACTGGACGGAATAAAAAACAATATTTACACACAAAGGAGATGAATGTGTCCAGAAGACATTATATCTCATATCTGAAGAGCAGAGTGTTGTGAATAGAGTGAGTGTACTGAGTTGTATGCTTATTTAAAAGGGAAAATTATTCTTGTTGCTACTGATGATAATATTACAGACTGCTGATGGCAGCATGGAAATTTGTGAGATTGCAGGTCAGTTGTGACCCTCCTTCAAGTAAGCATAACTTCACTGGTCAATCAACCTCTGTGTGTGTCAGATTGTGTGAGACAGAAGTAGCTGGGAAGCCCAGTCTTGCTGCTCGTGTAACTTATGAGAATATTTTGTTTATGCAGAGTTCTGCTTTTCCTGTTCCCCTGTTCTGCACTCTGCAAATCCCTTTCCAGCCTGGAATTTCTGTGGTTTGCTTGTTGGGTTTTTTTTGGGTTTTTTTAGTTTTTTTTTTTTAATTTAAAGAATGAATTTGCAAATTTTAAATTGGATATATATATATATTCATTTATAAAGTACCACTGGAAAAGTGCAGAGTTTTATATATGTAGTGTTCAATCACTCCAATGCAAAATCTGAAATTCTACAGGATTACAATATAGTTTATGAAAGTAACAAAGATGCTATGGCCCTACGAAAGACAAAGGCTGTTTTATTTATATTTATTTTACAGTTTCCTGGTAAATTAACCATTATATAGTCAAAACTTTTCTTCTAATTACTGAACAAATGAACTGAAGTTTTGTCAAAGGGCCAGTATGCTTCTTTGGTTCTAAATGTTCTTCAGCATGTGTTTGTCTGGCAGAGTGAGTCTATTACAGGGTGATTGATCTATCACACTAAAAATCAGCCAAAAACATAATATTTGAACTGTTTCATTAAAGTAATATTTTTCTAAGTATTTCAACATACATCTGATAATTAATTCTTTTCAAACTAGTTTGGGAAAGTTCATCACATTCAGTGATCTTATATGATGCAATACTTCCAGTTTAAATTAGGTATCGTTGTAGGATATGCTGCTCTATTAATGGAAGGAAATTTTTAGTGTTTTGGACTGATCTTTTCAAGGGCATCACGCACACAGAAATACTTACAGAAATGTACATAATATAAATGTGATAGTTATTGTAAGGGAATAGATTTTTCCACAGTAAACTAAGATTTAAATGGGCATATTAGTAACAGATATATATAATAGAGAAACTATTTTTCATTGTTCTTAGCCATAGTGATATTGACATTTTAATAAAGTTTAAGTATTTCCAGTAAAAATGAAAAGTACTGAAAAATATGCAAAATAATTCACATCTACATGTCTTGAAATTGGAATTTCTCTAAGTGCTGGTTTAATAGACCAAAAAAATCTCAAATCAATAATCCTAAATTAAGTTCCCATTATTGCAATCTCAAAATGAAATAAATAGAAGCTTCAACAAAGGGCATTATGCAATGTTTATCTGAGATTGTATTAAGTGCTATAGATGTGGTCAATCTCACCTTTTGTCTGAGGGAAAAACCTAGATCTCTGGAAGTGAGTTGAGAAGCCTTTCTTCTCTGTGTTTGCTTCTAAAGATATGGTCTGTGGGGATGGTAAATGGGTTTGACAGAAGAGAAGTAATTCAAAGCCTGTTCACAAGCAGAATTGTTTTAGATCCTTATGAGGAGCAAATATCCCTCCATGTTCTCTATAGAAGGGCATTAAGAAGCTTTAGCATTAATCTGTTTGGAGCAAGTTATCCATTCATATAGTCCATTCAGACTTTAAGATAGCCATCTGATAGAAGATTGTCAGTTCTCACTGAAAATATGTTTCATGGCATTAAGTAGGCGGTAGAGAGTTTTGTGTCTTTACAAGCAGGATGATATATTGATTATCTGAAACAAAATTTGCATAGAGATGAAGGAAAATCGTTATTACTTGGTGTGGTAAGAGACAGGCATTATGGAAAAAGCTATTGCAGAGTATTAGTTGACAATCATTGATCAGTTATAAAGCTGGTCACATCCATGATGATATCACTCTATAATTACTTTTGTAGACAGAGAAAATAACGCAGACATTCCAGGAATATGCAGGCAAATCTTAGTACTTTATACTCTGTAGCTGATGGTCTACCAATGTTTATTATAAATTAAAGGATATTATAGACTTTATATGGCAATTAAGTTTTGGCAGCTGACAAAATATCTAGTTCATTCCAGGTCAGAATTAATCCATGTTTCTGTCAATATTTTTTTTCCATTAACTTTAGCTTTAAAATTAAGGTTTTTGAATATTTTCAATGTTCATTGAGGGTTGTCGAATGATGTCTTAGTTTTCACATCTGTGGAGTTAAGCTTACAGTTATGCTTATCTCTGTGCTTACAAATACAGCTAATTCATTACTTGATCTGATGCTGAGTCTGCATTCCAGATTTTATCCTCAAGCACACAGATGCTTGTGTTTTTACAAGCCAAGCCTAAACTTACTGGAGGATTGATTCACAGGGTTAACTAAGGTAAAAGATGAGAAAAAAAATTATTTATTGTCTTATTACAAATAGAAATAATATGACAGCAGGAGCATATAAATTTCTAGATGACTTATAACTATGACCTAAAAATGTATTCGAAGCCCTTTTAGGTAGATGAGATAGTCCAAAGTACACTTGTTCACAATAAACCCTTAATGTCACTGTTTTAGGATGTGCATTCCTGTGGCTAAAATTTTCAATAATCTGTTGAATACAGTAACATTTGTACAAGATAATTAATATATTTAATTCTGAATCACAATGACTTGACCATTATTTCAAAGTGTCAAGTTGTGGAAAGGTACTTGATTGAAGACAGCTCTTAAATTTGTTTATTTGTTTGTTTAGTTATTTCAGAAACCAAAGCACAAGTTAATCATCGAATAAAAATGTCAAGAAAGATTTAAAAGCCTTTTTTTTTTCCTTGGGACTAAGGACACTGTAGAATTTTTTTTGTCTCTCACACTGTCTTTATTCCTTTCCCTATGAAAATATTCCCTATATAAATATATGCATATCATGAGGGAGAGAGAGAGATGAGTCTTGTAAACTTCTATCCATCTTCTCAAATCCTGCTCTCATACATTTCTTCTTGATGCTGTTCCATCTGAAATAACTCTTGGTGGTGTGAAGAAGTAGTTGGTATGTCAGCACGGAAAATGGGTAGAAAATTTTGCATGTGTGGGATCTGGACAAGCACCACTTTTGTCCCCAGTGAAAGAGCCAATATAAGCCACCTGCCAAGAATAAATGTAATTTTTACTGGTTTTATATTACTAAAGAAATACTGTCCTAAGTTCATTCTCAGTTTGATTGTCATGGTGTCTGAAACAGAGGCTTTGAGACTGATTTCTCTTTGATCATATCTGACTGGAGAAGATATTTCAGACACTGACATCCCTTTAAAATTCCTGACTTAAAAGTCGTAATAGTAGACCCTCACCTACACAATATCAAGCATAATGAGAGATCCTGATAGGAAGAGTGGACTGAACTCTATTCCTGACTGTGATTCTACTCCTGGGAATAAGTATACCACTATCTCTTTAAACATAAATTCAAAGAAAAGGCATGCTTCTCATTTACTAAGTAAAAAGTTCTGTAACTCAAACATCAAAAGAAGCAAACCTTTGTTGCTAAGCAAATTAAAAATTTGCTGGTACATAGAAATATTTCTATAGTCTCTCTTTCATGAGAGTATACAGGCTTAGACATAGTAAATGGTGTGGAATAATTATTTTGAGAAACATAATAAAAAAGTTGTAGCTGATAAAAAGCACACTTTTTTGGTGAGTTCTAGTTATAACTGGAATTGAAATACAATTAATTTCATTTTCTCTTGCAGCAGAATATTTTGTTCTGTTGTTTCTGTGGACAATCATGAAACATGAAATTTCTTCTTGTGCCTTTATGGAAAAAAAATCTTATGTAATTAAGTAAGTGTTAAAAGACATTTAAGAGCTGGTTTAAAAATTATATATATAGTATATAAATTAACTATATCCTGTTTAAAAAAAAAAAAGAATAGAAACCCTCCGATAATGATAAAGCACAGCAAGATCCAGCCGCTAGAAGTTAAATTTGGCCAAGGTGGTCCTTACAATGGTTAGCCATTAAAATATACACGTTTAATAGAAGTTTTATTTTAATGACCAACAGTAATTTTGAAAAAAACTCTATCTTGATTTTAAATTAGATGTACTGAAATGCTAACACGTTATTGGGTATTAAGAGAGAAATTTTGTTATCATTGATGATACATTATATTTGTGAGGTACATTTCATCTAGCAAAACTGTAGGTCAAAAATGTATTTAATTATATGTTACCCCTTCTGGATGTGTTTGCTTAGCAAAAGAGTTATAAAGAATAATTTTTATGAAAAAATTATTAATTAGTTTTATGAGTTGCATTACTGTGTAATGCAAAAAGAAAGCAATCATCTGGTTTTGGGGCGGAGGGTGGGGGGCAGTCTGGGGAGTGTTACTGACTTGTGACTTGTTCTTTAACAGAATCTTCTTGATTCTGTTAATGAGGGTAAAAAGTTCTGAATGGTTTATTTTCTGACTCCTTGTCCTCCCATTACTAGAATGGATGAAGAGGCACAATCTCTCTCCTTGTTTCCAAAGAGTCATTTGAATAGCATAAGAGTATGAAATTACAATGAGTTACAGAAGGATTCTTATCCTGTGCCAGGATCTGATTCATTTCAAGAATCTACAAATTGATTTAGTTAAGATAAAGAAATACAAACCAATTATTTCTTTTGAAACCAAATATAAATTTGAAACTTTCTTGAGTTTAAGGAAAACATATTCCTTTAATTCTATCTTTTTATTCTCTTCCTGACTTGGATTGCAAGAAGAAATTGAAAGGGGTGGCATATGAAAAAATATTCAAATGCTGTTTTACAAACAAAACCTTTTCAGATTGAAATTCAGTGGCATAGTATGGTCCTGATTCAGATGAAATTGAGGAATTTCTAAACTGTCTTTTTTGAAGAGACTTGATCTTTTGGCCAGGTTAGAGGGAAAATTCCCCTTTCAAACCACTTCAAATTGTTCTAAATATTTGTCATGCATTTAATTGGGAATGACTGTGCCTTACTCTCCAGCTCCCCAGCCAGCAGATGAGTCTAAAAGGAGTCTCTGTTCCAGTTACTGAACTCACTATTCATTTTTGCTCCAAAATTATTAATGATCTATAGTGTCAGCCTGAGTTAGCCCGCTGCTTTTTCTTCCATTCTTACTTTCTATCTAGTGCAAGTTGTATGAGATTAACTGTTTTAGATAAGCTTTTACCAATGTTGCTGTGGATTTCCTTTTTTTCCTGCAATCCCTAGTGAGCAGAAAGAATGCTCCTTATATCTGTGTGCACTAAATATATAGGAAGGCCATACAATTTTGTGAAATACCCTGATGCTTCTTCAATTAAAACACGGAAATAGATACAAAGAGATATTTAGGCAAGAGTATAGCTCTTTACCTTTTATGTAGCTTGTTGCAGAGGAAGTCCACTGCTCCCGTAATAGGGAGCATGAAGTTTCCCAAAAGGTGATCATTACAATCCAATTCCAGTAACAGAAATTGTGCTTGAATTACTCAGGTTAGGGAGACTTAAGATTGAGATGCATATCTCCAGTAAGTGTTCATAGGCTTGAATGCCTTCTGCAAGGTCATTGTTCGAGGCAAGTGTCGGGAGCATTTTTTATCATTTTTAAAATATGGTGAAAGGAGAAGATGTTTCATTCTCCAATTATCGCATTTAGAATCCTGATGGCACGAGTTGACTTCCTGTTTCTGTCTTTGTGGCTTTAAAATAGTCCTTTAGTCCTTGGGAGCATAACTAGCAGGACAGGTACAGAGCACACTTGTATGGAATAGTGCAATTTCTTCCGCGGCAACTTACTGTATGGCTGAGAATAATTCATGTGATTGAGCACTGGAGCTACATCACATGTCACTGTAGCCCAGAATTCTTACTGTGAGGGAAAAAAAAGGCTTGTGCTTCAAGACCAATTTCAATATGTAATTTATTAGTTTTCATAAGAACAGGAATATCTTCTTACTTACTAACCCACAGAGCCATACATTTATTCCCATGAGGGCCAGGGGGAGGAAAACGATGAATATTTTTTAATGCAATACAGAACATTCATCAGGTAGGAATATGAGTAAGTGCACAAACACTAAATTCAGAATAGCTGAAGACTGGAAAATAGGGTTATATTTTGAGAAGAGGAAGTAACTGAATGTGGTTTTCCAGTGCTATTAATAACCATTGAAAATACTGAATTGTGCAGGGAAATGTGCACAGTGCCACCATCACTTTTTTTTAGCTGCAGATGTGCTCTGAAAATGCCTTGATTGTGCATTGTTGCTGCTATAGGGAATGTGTGAAATGTACGGATTAAACCTCAGCTAGACTTCCAGCTGTTTATCCTGAGGCCTGTCTGTTTAGGAACAGAAGCAGATCTCAAGATCATGTTGTTCTTGACCACTTGACTACCTACTGACTTCTTACGCTAGCTAAGAGCCAAGCAAGAGGTTTTTTAGAGTTTATGGTTTAAATCTGAGTATAAAAAAAAGTAGAGGTCTATGAAAGACAACTAGAATTTCTTTGTATGCTTTTTATTTACTTAAATACTCTTATATCCTGATTAATGTCCTGCCCTGTATTTAGTATCCTGCTTTTCTGTCCAGAAAGTGCATTTATTTATACAAGTGATTCAATACCTTTCTAGACAGCTTTCAGATTGTTTATTAAAACCTTTAAAGCAGAAAGTATAGAAAATGTTCTAGTAAATGTTTGATTATTTAGTGTATGTACAAATGTTAATAGAGCAGATGGGAGAATTAAAAATGAAAAACAAAATTTTCAGCATGGATACATAAAAAGTTGTACCAATTCCAAATTTGTTCCTGTTTTGTTTTTGATTTTTAGCTGCATAAAATGTTATTTTAAACCTTGTGATACTTTTATGAACACAGTCTTTCAGACAATTTAGTCAGAAAAAACAAAGTAAGCAGATATTAATACATTTACTGTCAATAATTATACCTGCTTTGAAAATAGTAATGAAATATACCAGTGTTCTGATAACGTAAGAGATCTTTTTAATATCTTTCTGTTGTAAGTTCTCTCAAGGTGTTAATATACAATAATTGCCCTTGTGTCTGGAATATGGGATATTAACCTCTTGTGGGAAAATTATTTCCCTAGAGGGTTTATTTTTGTATTTTGTTTAACTAGCTTTTTGCTCATTAGTGTAGGAAAAGGAAACACATGAATGGAGAATGTGTTGTATTCTAATAAATAGGAAAATTTCTATCATGAGTAAAAGAAAATGAACATATAAATATGTAATCACTAATATTTTTATTCTTGGTGAAAATATTAAGTAACATAAATTCATAATTTAACCTAATCTAGATATTCTGCATTCCAAATATTTTGTTGGAACGGAATAAAGTTTTAAAAATGGGTCTTAGAATAGCACTCTTATAAATTACTTCTTGCTCCAATAAGTGCTCTATATGTTGAATTGAAAAGATTTATTTCACAGACTAATAAATCCAGTTACTGGGATATCAATGTTTGCCAGTCCAAAGCACAGTCCACGGCAGAGCCAGAAGTCAAAGCAGGGTCTCTGGACCTGATGTTTGCTTCCACAATAGAAAGAAAAACAAAGGACGGTTACTTTTTAAGATATAATTAACAGATATCACATCTGTGTTTTGTGTTATTATTCACTATGCCGAGTCCTTATAGCATAGAAAGTTTTAGTACAAATAATCATTTAGGCTAGTATTTTGTAGGCAACCAAATATAATAAAACAGGGCATTATCACAGCAAGTTTCACTGACACTAGTTTCGAGAGTCTAATCTTCCCTTTGTTATAGCAACCCAAATTACCTCAATAATTCTAAGGATAGAAAGAAATGAGCAAAAAGTAATGGAAAGGGAAATTATCTTCTTCTTCATTATACAGGGGCTTTAAATGTACACTAATGACTTTTTTTGTGTATGCATTAATATTCCCAAATGCAATGATACTGCAAGCTACCTAATGGATCTATACAAAGAATCACTATTGAGACAATTATTTCTATCTCCTCAATCAAGTGAGATATTTTTTCAGCAGTTGAAGGTCATACATGTGTATCAGCGTGCTTTATTCTTTATCATGAGATCATACAATAATTCAGACTGAAAGAAACCTCAGGAGGTCTCTAGTACAGCCTCCTGCTCAAAGCTTATTCAGCTATGAGGTCAGATAAGTTATTTAGGTCTTTATGTCTAAGACCAAGTCTGGTCTTGAAAACCCTCAAGGACAAAGACTGCATAACTTCTCTGTACAGCCTGCCCCACTGCTCAACTGCCCTTGGGGTCAAAAGGTTTCTACTTATATCCAGGTGGATTCTGTCTTGTTCCAAATTCTGGCCATTATCTCTTACCCTCTCTCTGTGTTTGTGAGCTGTCTGACTCTCATGTTTTCATGACCTCCTCATAAGTACTTGGGGCCTGCTGTTAGGCCCTCCAAAGTTTCCAGCTTCCTCAGCCTCTCTGCACAGGACAGGTGCCCCTAGGTGGAACTCACTCCAGTTTGCTAGTGTCTCATATTGAGCAAGAGATCCAAAACTGGACCCCTGACTCCCGTCTCAAAAGTGCTGAGGAGAGGTGCTAATCACTCCTATAGACCTTCTGGCTGTGCTGCTCTTGGTACAGCTCAGGATGCTTTTGCCCTTCTTTGCAGCCAGGACACACTGCTGACGCACACCCACCTTGCCATCTACACCTCCTTCCCAGCAGAGCTGCTCCAAAGTTGCTCCACCACAGCCAGTCAAATCCCACCCTGTATCAACTCAGGGACTCTTCCTTCCCAGCTTTCACACTTGACATTTCTTTATTTTGATTTTCATATGGCTCCTGCTGGCCCATTTCTCCAGTCTGCCTGGATCTGTCTGAATGGCCATCCTGCCCTCAAGCATATCAATTGGTCCCATGGTTTGATTTCATCTACAAACTTGATGACAGTGCACTCCCTTCACCTCCTCCAGGTTACTGAAAAAGCAAGAAAGTTATTTGAAGTCAAACTGTTGGGGTCTCCTCCCCTGCCATGGAGCCCTGGGAGATGGGCCCTGGGGGGGAGACACGGGGTTTCCCTGCCCCTGGTCAGCCTCATTCCCCATTGGTTGGTTTGTGTTTCCCGGTGTGGCCAAGGACCCTCGGGTCCCGTGACTGCAGAGTTCCTGAGCTGAGCCCCGGCCATGCGGCTGGAGAAATAAACATCTCTGAAACATCTACCACGAATCTGTCCATATATACTTCGTTTCCACGGGACTCCTGGTTTGAAATATGCTTGTTGCAGTAATCCCCGCTGCAACATCAAGCCTCTGGACTTCATCAAAAATCCTGTTCTGATTATTTTCATTAATCCATTATTACAGTTTTCAAATGGGGAGATAGCAAAATATCTGCTAATAATGAAAATCCCAGTACATAACAATAGTATTGAGTTTAAAAGCCACCATTTAGGCAACAATGTAAATGAGAAGATTTCAGGATTCTAGCTGGAAAGTCTAAAAATAATGAATACACAAATTGTGTTCTGAAATATTCACTAAACAGGGACTGGAACTCAAATGCCATGAATTCTAATAGAAGCTGGCAAGCTGCACAGTTTGAAATGCTCTATTTTTTCATACCTGAATAATGATGTAAAATGCCTTAGGGATGATGATTATGATGATGACACATAACATCTCATCTGAATTATATGATATGCAAAACAATAAGAAAATATATCCTTAAACCGTAAATTATCCTTGTGAATTTTCTTCCATGGTAAATACAAAATTGCAATTGAAACTTGTGAATGAGAAATTTTTTCCTGAAGTAAGCAAAATTTCAAAGCATCAGTGGAAAAAACAAAATGAATTAAGTGTTTAATATAGAAATTTTGTCTCATCTAGATCTTAATAGATAGAAACAGTGGCTTCTGTGGAGTCTAGAATGACAGCGCTTCAAATTTCAGATTTTTAAGATGTGGAATATGCCTATAAAAAACCCCAGTAGCTTCAAAACCTCTAAATTGTCCTGTTTAGATCTTTAATCTAGAGACACACAGTGTGGAGCACACTGGTTTTGCATGTTTCCCAGAAAGCTAATTCATTACTAGAAATCTGAATGCTGAAGGCTTAGTAGTAGTGGTTGTGCTAATTCTAATGTAATTGTAATGTAATACTGCTAATTAATGATGACAGTAAAGTTCATTATATTGAAAAGTAGATTTAAGTACTATAAGACTTAATCTTAGTGGAAGAATATACTGCACCAAACACTGAAAAACAAAAAATGAGTTCCTACTCTATTAACCAAGTGTTCAATGTTTTCACGTCCCCATTCTATAGTCCAGTATTATAATCAAAATTTTTTAGTTTACTGGATTCCTGTTTTTACAAAGTAAAAGTAAATTCAACCTCTTGAACTGGTAAGGAAGAAAACAAAAATCTGGGGAGGAGTGACAGTAATATTTGTTAAAGTATTATATATCATTAATAAGGCTAATAATTTTATAACTGTAGTTGTTAAAATATATAATTCATCATAAAATTATTTTTCATTTTTCACACCATATACAAACAATCTGAAAAATGGTTTATGATGTCAGGAAACAATGGTTGGATGAAATATCTCCTCAAATTGTATCTCTAACATATATTTATTTGTTAAGTCATTTCTCTCTGTAAAGAGTTGTTTCCTTATGGATTTTATGAGATGTCCTTATATTATTGATAAACTACAAGCATGTGCATGAGTTGCTTTTAATCATATATATGGCTTTAGAAATATTAACCAAACAGGTTTGTTTCTTTCCCAGAGACTAGCATTTTTGTCTTTGCTTTCAGTTTTCTGGATTGATTTTACTACTAGCATGAATTTAGAAAAAAATACCAAACTCCAATAAATAGAGAAAGCAACCCAAAACCTAATAAAAAACAAGCAAACAAAATCCTAGAACAACAACAACAACAACAAGAAAGTCCACCTTGATATAGCAATCAATATGAGCAGATAATGCTTTGCCTCACTATTTCCTGTATAGACAAAAGAAAAAGGGGACAATAACTGTTGATGTCATTCCCATTTTATTTAAAAATAACTTTGCTCAAGGATCTAAAAGAAAAGGAAAACATCAATGCAAACAAAAAAATTACAAACTCTGTTACATAGAACTTGTGGTTCAAGAAATCTCTGGATAATCCAGTTTAGAGCAGTATTGTTCATGTTGAAAACTGTATAATTATATTTTTTTCTTTCTCTATCTGTGTAGTAGTTGGTTGAATAAGAAGTAAAAACAAATTTTAAAAAAGACAAGAAACGCCACCAAAATTTGAAATACTGTTACGGAAAGCCCATAGCTTCATTCCCCTGTGTTCCTCAGATTTAGAAATAAAACTTTGTTTCATAGGAAAAACTCATCTCTACAATACAATTCAGTCTTTGGGTTTAAAAGATCAGCTGGCTGAGGGGGCAGCTTTTCAATCTGTAGAATTACAGGTTTGTTGAACATGATATGATGAAGAAATAAATATTAATTCTGTAGAAACTTAGACCTCTCTTCTCCCCTGCCCATACTCAGGATTAAAGAACAAAGTAACAGACTTCCTCCTTCACCTGGCAGATCAAAAGTACAACTCTCAGAATCATGTCTGAAGGTGTCAGTGTTCACTAAAGGTGAGAGAGAATACCAGGAACTGTACATGTCTGATCAGGATTCGTTTGCTAGTTAGGAAGTGATTGGCAGAGAAAGAGGTATTAAGCACTCAGGCTCAGAGAAACCAGAATGAATGTACAGCCAACATTACCATCTGTTGAATATGAAACGCTTGGATCAAGACATTATAGATACATTTCCCCAAACAGCAGGGGAAGCAGTCTTTTTTGGAAACACTTTCACAACAGAGTAGGGAAGCATTAAGATAGAAGCAAAAAGCTGTTCACTAAATTCTGGAGAGCAAAATACTTTATTGATGCAATTGAACTGTATTTAAATTATGCTGGATCTGTGAAGGACTTTACAACTTACCTCTAAATTAATAAGTTGGATTTCTGATACATACTATACAAGCTATTATTATTAATAATAATTATGATCATCATAATTAGAAGACTTTTGGGGGAGCCAATCCCAAGTGGCCATCTGAGCTATGATACGTGACCTTTTAGCCTGAATAAAGCCAGATATTTTTACCATTTTCAAACCTCCCTTTCCTGAACTACATGACCTTTGACAAACACTAAAGCAGTGAAAGTTATTCTACTTCCATGTTCGAAGAACTTTTGAAGAAGGTAGAGGGCAGCTCTAATTCATGGGGGTAATTGTCTATGGAATTACTCTTTTCTACTTTTCTTCTTTAATTGTAAATTGAAATGTGAAAACTAGGACTAGACCTTTATCATCCAAGATTAATCTCATCTGTGCAGCCACCAGCCCACAAAGTATCAGGAGCATTTAGGCTTCCAGATGGATTAAATCATCTATTTTGTTTCTTTCAGTTCTTCCTGCCCTGCAGTTTGATTTTCAGTCAGAAAAATAAATTATTCAGAGACCACTGCCTTTACCATTGCTGAAAGCACTACCAAATAACTGAAGAAATGTAAAACTGTGAATGAGGGTGGTGGGTGTGATACACTTTTACTTCTTCAAGATGTGGTGTGTTGACCTTGGCTGGACACCAAGTGCTCACCTACACTCCAAGCCACTCTACACTCCCCTTTCAGCTGGACAGGGGAGAGAAAATAAAATGAAAAGCAACTTATAGATTGAGATAAGGCACTTTAATCAAGAAAAAGTGGAAGTTTGCATGCACGTAAGCAAAGAGGAAAGAAAGCTTATTCTCTACTTCCCATCAGCAAGAGATGTTCAGGGAAACAGGGCTTCAGCACATGTAGCAGTTGCTCCAGAAGTCAAACATTGTAAATAACAAACACCCCCTCTTTTCTCCTCCTCCTTCCCTTAGCTTTTATATCTGAGATGACAACATATGGTATGGAATATCCCTTTGGTTATCCCTTTGGGTCAGCTGGCCTGGTTGTGCCCCTTGGTGACAGGGGGCAATATTGAGAGACAGTGCTGATGCTGTGCCAGCCCTGCCCAGCTGTACCCAAAACACTGGTGTGTTATCAACACCTTTCCAGCTACCAGTGCACGGCACAGCACTGTGAGGGCTGCTGTGAGAAAATGAACTCCCTCTCAGCCAGACCCAATACACAAGGGTTTTGAATAATGCACAATATTCTTCTAAGAAATTTAGGGAATTATGGCCATTGAAGCTGGTATGAAGCAGGTTAGAGCTAGTCGGAGAACTATTTCCTGAACAGTTGCCCAAGTTTTAGTGTAATAGTCTACAGAGATTTGTCCCAAATCTGGACTTGATAAGCAATTTCACTAAAAAATGGAATGAAAGAAGGCTGTATTATTATTAAATATCTGATAATACCATTCTGAGAGAGACTTGGAATATTTAGAAGATAGGAGTAGAAACCAAATGATCTTGGGAACAAAAAAAAGCCCAAAGCAAACAACAAACAATATTGTAAAGGTATATGCAAGAAGATTTGCTGTAACATGTATGATGCAATTCTTCCACTCTACTTGAATTAGTTGATCAAACAGGGTGTCATCATTTTTGTATAATCTTTTTAAGAAAGTTTTTAGGTAAAAGACAATTTGCAAAAGAATAGCAAGCTCAGAACATTAAGAAATATGATACAAGATCAGAAAGTGGAAATAAATGGCTTTATTTTAGTGTAGAGATGTGAGAGATCACTTAAGAGACAAGAAAATATCAAACCCATGACAATCAAACCCATGACAGAAAAAAAGTTCTGATTTGAAGCATGAGGCATTTGCTGTTTTTATTAGAAAAAGTACTCTAATTATAAAATTAAGCTAAAACTAGATGACTCAGGAAAGTCAAGTAAGCTCCATATTACAGGTTTTAGAAATTAAACTGAACATTTTATAATAAAATTCCAGCTAGATCATTTCTCTCTTGCAAGAAGAAGAATAATGTTCTTTCAACAATTTTGAGAGTAAAATTACATATGTATTGATTAAAAAAATGCAATTCTTCAAAATTCAAGGTAAACAAAAGTTTTCTCTATACATAGCATTAAGGTACTTTTTATCTAAGTGTTACCACACATAGCTCATGTAAAGCTGTCCACAGATAAAGTGAAAATTACTCTGTTGGGAAGGAAGGATAAGACCTTTCTTGTAAGTTTCAGGAATATTAATAATCCATGGCCTGAGCTGAAGAAAAGTCCAACTTTACCTTCTTTCTTTTTTTTTTTTTCTTTGTACAACAAACCACACCCTTCCCCCTTTTCAACTTATGTTTTTTGTAACCAAAGGCGAGGATTGAGGACAAATGACTGTAAAAATGTGTTACAGAGTCTATATGGCTTCTTTTTATTAGAATCTACTCATGCAGTAATAGAGGATGCTTCTAATGCTGAAAAATTTGGTGAGCAGCACAATCTAGAAGAGCTACAGAGCTCAAACTGCAGAAAATACAATTTTTAGGCAAAAGCTCTACAGTAGAGTAGTCATGAGGAGATTTATCTTTATGTCTTTATGTTTAAAGTTAGTTGTGGGAAATGCTATCAATGACACAAAGGTCTGTTCCTTGATACTGCAATTAAACAGAGCTGAAACTGTATCTAAAAGGCAATGCTTCTCCTGTTTTGGAACAAAAGTTCTACAAAAATTTTATTCTCATGCTGCTTTCTCCAAAATTCAAATCATGTTGTCGCCACAAGGTTGTTTATTTTCATTAGAGATAATGAAAGATTTCAGACTAATCTTAATTCTAATGCTTTCTCTTTTTATCATAAATGCTGAAATAATATAGACAGTAGAATATCAAGGTGGTTTATTGGTGGGAAAGACTTTAAACTCAGGATCAATAGGAATTCGTCTACCTGGTGAAAGAAAGAAATCATTAAATGTTAATTACAGATGATACTTGCAGTACAGCAGGCAGGAGTTTGGCTGGGTGGGGGCAGGCAGTGGGAAAGCTTGAGCTTGTTCAGAGTGAGCAGAGTACAGTTCTGCTCTGGATCAGTCTCTCAGTGTCTGCATCAGCGTGCAGCCAGCTCCAAGCTAACACATCTCACTCCTCAGTATGGCTTCTTAGTAGGGCTCAGTGCTATATTAGCCCTGCTGTTCAGCTTCCAGTGAATTCAGAAGTGTTGGCAAAGGGAAGCCAAATTTTTCTGTATCACAGAATACAGACACATTTGAAGACAGAAGGTTTGTTTCACTTAGGTCATCAAATCGTCATGAAAGTCCTCAGATTATCAAAATGCAAAATTTTGCTGCCATAATTACTAGTAAATCAACCATTCATGTGATAATGTTTTGAAATATGTCATTATTTATGTCTGTATGTACCTAAGTTATAATATTTTGACAGCAAGGTTTTGTTTTTAGATTGTTGACATACCCCTGTTCAGTTTATATACTATTTGGTATTAAGAGCTTGCAGTATTGAAGCCCTCTATTTTATAGACTTAGAAACATCCATAAGTGTCTTCTTTTCTTCTCTAACAAAATTTTGATTATTCATAACCTTTTATTGTTTAAAGTAGTTTTACTTCATTATTGAAAGGGCAGACAGTTGACTGGACGCAATATATTTCCTTTAGCCAAAGGAGATGTGTGTTTGCTTGTTAGCTTTCCATACAACTATTTGCCATTACCATTACCATTACCATTAAATTTGCATTGTTAAAGAGCACAGAGAATGAAGTGAAAAGCCTGGAGCAAAAACTGCATGGTGGCATTTCTAAATAGTAATATTTTAAGCTAGTGGGTCATGGGAAGAACACTTACGGTCACCAACTTCATAGCACTAAATATTTTGCTTACTGTTGGTATTACCTATGAGCATTACACTTTAGATTTCAATTGACAGTTTGCTCAGATCTTTATCTGGAGTGAAGAAAAAAGCGCAACTGGTTTACACTAATGCAACAGAGGCCTCATTATGCCAAAAGTGGTGCCTGATAACTCTTTGTTGCAGCTATAATTAATCATTTCCTGACTTTATTTTTGTCTGTGCAAAGTTAAAAATAGGGCATTTAAGTCAATAGAGTTAGAATTTGTGCCAGTAGAAATGGAAGAAAATGATATCATGAATGCCAGCCCTCCCACCAAAAATTATTTCTTAATGGTTTTTTTTTGCAAGTGTTTTTGTTAACCACATGAGGTATATTGCTCCAAATTTCCCATTACACTATGTTTTCTTCTGCATGCAGTGTCAAGCAAAGTGAACATATGTTATTTTGTAAGCAGGAAAGAGATTATACTCTTGAGAGAAGCTTATCAAATGTGATTTGATCTATCAATTTTCACAGAGATCCTGTGAGTATCAGAAAGAAAAAGACTTGACTCATTTATTTTATTTATTTTATGCACAGTAGTCAAACAGCTTCTCATACTTTCCTCCTCTTGTTAAAATCACCAGGAAAAAAAGTAAAACCCCTTTACATGAAATATCTTTATCTATCTATTACTCATCTCGAAATTTAAGACAATTCCTGTTCTCAAGTTTGTGGCAGTTTGGTACTCTCAAAATGTTGGAACTATACAGCTCTTTAGGTTGGTAGAGTAAATATTTTTAGATGAAATCCCAAAAGAAAATAAATAATCCTGTTTGTTAGATATTGTACTGGTGTTTTGTAATGTTGTATTTTATTGACTTGCTCTTGTGTTTTATTTACCTGTTTCAGAAGTAGTATAACCTGATCTTTATTGCCCTTCTTGATTTCTATATGCCATGCAAAAATTATAGAAAAAGCAACAGTAAAAGAGGCACTTTAAGTGAATAGACCAAAGTTAACCACCTGTGAAGTACCTGGAGTATGATGAAAGGGATGCTTCAGAAGGAGTTTAATACAACCTGATTTCATCCCTGTCCTGTTCGAGAAAGGAGGTAGAAATAGATACATTATGTACATTATGTAATAGGAAATGTGGTCCCTCCCACAACATTTCTCTTTGTGTCATTTGTAGAGCCCAGGACAGTGCAGGAATAACGAAAATTTAGAGCTACATAATGATAATCCATGTGCTGGTCTTCCCCTCCTAACAAGCGTCTGCATTGTTGAAGGAAGAACCTGCAGATCTGGGAAGAGTCTGCAAACTTCAGGTGGAAAAAAGACACAATAAAGGACTAGGAATGCTCTCTGAGATAGTAATATGGAAAAGTAACCATTTTTGTTATATAGGATGAACTTCAACATTGGAAGGTCAATTTAGAATTTGGGAACAAAGAGCAGAGGAACTGTATCTCACGCAAGTCACTACTTATTCTTCCTGCTCTGCTTTTAACAACGGAGCAGTATCACTGACTTCAGGAGCCAACTGTGCCGGCAAGAGACTGTTTATTCAGGCATTTGTGAGTCATGATCTCAAATAACACTGGAGATTGAAAGGCTTCATTGTTTTTAAAAAAAGCAAAACCAGATGAGGATCTGAACTCATTAATTTAAGCATGTGTAGATAACTAGGAAATCTATTCCTTTTGTGGGGTCAGGGATGTGGCTTGGCCAGTGTTATCTCATTTACCTATATATTCACTCTAAGTCCTCTTCATTATTTCCAGGTGTTCTTCTCCCTAGAACTTGTCTGCCCATGTCCTTATTATATAACACTGCTGAAGTCTGCAGGCATTCATCCAGACTATAGGTGGTTTCTTTTGTATCTGCCACCCTTGTGGATGGTTATATATCTGATATATGTGTAAAACAAACCATCTGAGCATGTAAAATATGAATTTTGTATATTTTCAGTACATATACTCTTTTACTAAGGCAAATATTTTAACTCACCCTTAGAAATAGATTGACATCCCCACAAATATATATTTAAAAAAAAAAAAATATGAGATAATGTATTTCAAATGTATTTGTACAAATTCTGCCTTAGAGCCCTGATCTTACTAACGGATGTTACTAAAATATTGGCTACAAAGGATAAAAAAGGAAGAGTAAGAGTCAGGTGAATAAAATCTAATAGAATTTAAAATAAAACACAAGTGAGTGTAATAAAAGAATAATCTGGTATTCGTCTTATGACGTATACAGTCAGCATTTTGATGAATCAGCTTATTTTGTGTGACTGGACAGAAGGGAAATCAATATTTTAGCTGTGATGTATTCATAGCATGAGAATGTTTTTCTGTCATATACATCTTTATTTTTGCCTCTCCATCCTGCTCCACTTTACTGAAATCTTATTGCTATGTTATGGATAAGCATTTCAAAATGCTCTCCTTAGGAAGACACAGTAGGAATAAACTACAAAAGCCACTGTGCAGTACAGATTCTAGTTCAGCAGCTTGTTTTAAAGAGGACATGATACATAACATCCAATCACATATATTTCCAACCTTTTGCAGACAACTGCTATTGATAAAGTTTGGTCCATTATTCTCTGGTTTTGTCATTTTAAGGTAGAGATATCAAATTCACCATATAAAGCCTTTGTAAATACAGATTGCAAGATGATTTCTAATATGATGGAGGGAATGAAGAATTAGTGGGATACTTCATGGTGATAAAAATGTAAAAGAATAACCTGCACTTGTGTGTAGTGGTGATCTTTCCTTTTTAACATTTGAAGTTCTGGGTTGCAGTGTTCTGGTTGGCTCAGCATTTGTACCTTCAATTACTTTACCACTTTGCTCCTTTGGTTCTTTTATTGCAATCAATAAAAAGAAAAGAAATGCTTCATTAAGGCAGCATACAAAGCTGTGGCTCAGTGCGTCAACATGTCTATGGGATTAGGGTCCCATGGTCTCTAAAATCTAAATATTCCCATTGTCTATTTCAAGTATCTGGGAGACTGGGGTTTCACTTTTAGTTTGCATATTGTCTCAGATTACAGTTTTCAAAATAGTTCATGCCCCAAAGTTAAAGCAGCAGTAACCAAATGCCAAGACAACAGCACTGTAAGAAGAGTGATCTTAGTTCTGTTCCTTGAAAACTGATATGACAGAAAAGTAAAATTAAATGTGGCACTGAAGTGGATTTTCCTAAAACCTGAAACTCATTTGAATTCATGCCTTGATTCTTCTCCTGAGTTAAGGAAGAAGTAAGAAATAATTTTGATCTCCCCGACTAGCATGGTATCATTTTGATATCTCCACTAGGGTCTCACTGCCAAGTTCTCAAAGGGTGTCTGTACTTATCACCAGAGCTTTTGAACTCAGATCATATAATGTACACTACATTTAATTTAGAGATGCACCATTTAAATTTCACTAGTACTTGATCATTTATATTCATGGTTTCTGAGTATATCTGAATTTCTGTTGCCTTACTGCTGATATTCTAAAGTGAAGAAACTTCGGGATAGTTGTTTCTTCACTCCCTGCTTTTTTTTTCCTGCTATTTCAGGGTACTATGCTGGAAAAATCAATGAAAATCAGAGATAAGCTTCAGAAATGAAGGTGGCATGATGTACTGCGAGGATGTGTACAGTTTTCCCTTTTACTTCGCTTAATTAGTACGTACTGATATCCAGAAATGTTCAGCATTTGCACAGGACAGTTAGATTGGGAATCTGACATGAAGAGATCTTAATGAAGCTCAGATAGTGGCAGGTACCAGTTCTTTACGATGTAATTATATTCACAGTATTACTCAAGCCTGACATGTTTTCATGCACACTTCCTGCATTCACTGCAGAGTGAAGAGAGCAAAACTGTTTTCCTCATGGTGTCATTTGAGTTTTTAAAGGTACAGACATGAGAGGTAGCTATCCCTGGGTTTGAGTATTTTATTTTTTCTGTTTTGTTTTTAACTTGTTGTTTTTCCCCTAAGTGAATACTTTCTGCTAGCACTGGAAAAGCTCTTCCACATGACATGCTTGGAGTTCTCACACCTGTTTTCCCCTCTGCCTTCTATGTGTGAAGCATTTTCTTTTCAGCATTCTTAATGTTCAAAGATATTACTGAACCACCGGGAGGCAAATCAGCTTTGTTATATAACAAAAACATGTTACAGGAGTTCAAACAAAAAAACCAAAATAAGCAGACAATAACCACACTTCTTTTTCAGATAAATATTTTTTTAAATATGTGTATTTAAAAAAAGGCTAAGTTAACAGCAACAGATGCAGAAGAAAGAAAAAATTCTGAATGCTGGTAGTTCCAAATTCCTAATAAGAAAAGTTGAATTTACTTAGTATATTAGCGGGGGCATTCTGAATCTCTTCTCACACTACAGTTCAGAGAACATTTCCTGAAATGTTGTTGCAAACCAGAATTTCCCTCTCATTTTAATTTAGTTTAGTTTTATTTTATTTTATTTTATTTTATTTTATTTTATTTTATTTTAATGATAGGAGGAGATGGGAAAGAGGTGAAAACCATAAGAGAAGTCCCTGGAGAAGGCAGTGCTCTTTGCTTACCTAGGCTTTTGCTAATGAGAGACAAGGCATTGCCAAAGCAGAATTGGCAACTACTCGAGACATTAGCCCTCATGATGAAAACAGAACCTGCTTTATAGCAACAAATACAAAAACTGTGAAAACCATTGGCTTATTCAGTTTTACTTTATTTTTTTTTCCGAGTGCAGTTGTTATGAATAGAAAAAGTGGAAAATGAGATTCAATATAGACTTTGCATTTGCTACTCGTAAGAAAATGGATTTGTAAAATCACTGATTAGACACTAAAAAGGATTTTAAATGTCACAGAAAAGCTGAGTTTATCAAATAGAGAAGAACAGCAGATCAGTTAAATTATTAAAGGTGGGGTAGTTTTGCAGTGTTCCTCTGCTTGTATCCTCTTACACAGTCTACCAGAAGGCAGAAATGGTGAGATGGGGTGACAGTCAGAGTGCACTGATCAACTAGAGTGAATTTTCTACAATTAGAATGTAATGTTGCAAACAAAAAGGAAGCTTCCATTTTGAGAAAGAGGTGATTGAATGCTAAAATATTTATTATCAAAGGAGAAAAGAAAAAAAAAACAAAAAAAACCCAAAACTACAGGGTAGACCAGTCTGTAAATAATTTAAGAGACAAAGTAAAGTAAAACTCAGCAGATCCGAGAAACATGCATGTCTTGCTGATAACACAGGAATGACTGACTTTTCTCTAAAGAGAGTTTGGGAGCAATTCAGTTCATTCTAGAATATAAAGCAGAAAATGAAATTGAGAGAAATGTTGGAACAGGCAACCTTTATTTGAGAAAATAAAACACCTTAAAAATAATTAAATATAGAACCTAGGAAGGAATTATTGCTGTATCTGATAAAATGTTCATGTGGAATGATATGATAGTTTGCATTGTTTTGTTTGCTTTGTTGCTTAAATGGTTGGGTTTTTTGATAAACATCAGGAAAATTAATTAGAATTCTTTCTTCTGAAAACTCACATTAAATTCGATAAGAAGAAAATGTCTTCAGTATTTAAATTTACAATCGTGAATGGTATGTCAGGGTTGTATATGTGACTTTGTTTACAGGATATTGACATAAAACTTGTCCTTTCTCTGCTTTCGTTGTGTTTTAACCCCAGCTGGCAACTGGGGCCCACACAACCACTCACTCATCTCCAGTGGGATGAGGAGAGGATCAGGAGAGGATCAGAAGAGGAAATGTGAGAAAGCTCAGGGGTTGAAATAAAGACAGTTTAATAGGTAAAGAAAAGTCTAGCATATCTTTGTGCTATTGTGCTGGTTTTAGCTGGGGTAGAGATAATTTTCTTCATGGTAACTGGTATGGGCTGTTTAGAATTTCTGTGGGAAACAGTGTTGATAATGAAGAGAATTTCCAGCACAAATCCAAAACATAGCCGCTTCCTAGCTACTGTGAAGAATATTAACTCTACCTTGATCAAAAGAAGCATAAATTTCCATGGAGTTTCTTTAAAAGTTTTGGTGCTTGTGTTTCTTTCTGCTGTTGTTATTTATGTATTTATATTAAGGGTGAATTTTTTTAACTTTCTAAAATAAGCATCTGGAAGTTGGCATTTTTTCCCTTATATTTACTTAAATACATGTACTATAACACTAAAAATTTGAACATGCATTTATATAAAGTAATTTATTCATAGGTAGTCAAAGTGATAGACAAATTCTCAAATTTTAAAAAAAGGAAAATTAATTTTGAATTCAAGATTATATTTGTAATTGATATGAGCAGCAGAAAGAAAGTACGGCAATATGAAGTCACTCAGTTTCAATGGAACTAACTACGGATTCAGGTCAGCAAAACAGAGAATGTGAAGTTATAGTTGGAGACAATATCTTTTTTTTTTCCATTTTCCATTAATTAAAAGACATGTATAAAATTTATGTTTAACAGACCTAAGATATATAATTCTCAACACAGTAATTTATTTACCTATGATCCTAGTGGCATAGTGTCAGAATTTAGCAGATTAATTTTACTAGCAATTATTGTCCTGAAATTAACAGATCATTCTTTTAGGTCATCAACTGCTTACACACATGGCTACAGCTGAAAGATTTGGGGAAAAAAAAAAACCCAAACAAACCAAAAGCCCAGTCTTCCCCAGATGTTTTGGTGTTGGCTATCAGAATTGAAAGTAATGTATTAGGTGTACTGGAGAAAATGTTAAGTCAATTATACTCTTGCAAGATTTATAAGAATTAAAGTGAATTTAAACTTGAATTGTCAAAGGAAATTTTACATGCATTAACCACTCAGCTACATCCATCCCTTATATTTAATTATGTACTGGATTTTGAACCACCATCTCCAGAGCAGGGCAAAATAAGAGTTTTCCTACACTACTGTTCATAGGCATTGCTCCGAATTACACATGTAAAAAACTCAGGGTTTTAAAGCTGATGTCACCAAAAAAAGAACCTAATGTTAATATACTTTCATTCCTCTCCTGGAGATGTGTTTTACAGTAAATAGACTTTACCTCATTCCCTTGAATGTTCAACTAGTCAAGTGTTTCAAGTAATTTAATGTTAAAACACTGCTTATGCACATCTCAGCATATTTGATATTATTTTACTTACAACGATATGCAGAAAAAAATAATTTGGTAAAGAAGGTTGGAATGCTGGCATGCTCTGGAATGATTAAAATAACTTTAATCTGCAATTAATAATCCAAATTGTAAGGCAATATTTTTTCAATATTATCAGTTATGAAACCTTAATCTTACAAAAACATCATCCATTACTAATGCCAAACAGCTTAAAGCAGAGTGGAACTAAAATTTTCAACAAAAGAAAATATAGAAATTTAAAGACTTGTTGCATTTATCTTTAATGGTCAAAGTTTTTCCTTCTTTGTTCAACCTTTTCATACACAGTTTCAGGGATATATGTTCCAAGGACATTGCAAATCTGAGTAAAGAGAATAGAAGTGCAGCCTAAAGCAGATTTTTCAAATTCAGCCTGTAATATCTTCTCTTTTGCTTACATTTGTGAACTGTGTGCGCTAAGACCATAGAGAAATGGTAACTCTGTTAGTAGCATTCTGCTCTGAATAAAATGACATTGCAGGCATTTCTGGGATTCGGGGGGTTGTTGCAGGTTCACATTTGCAGGATGTGCACTTATATCTTTTTTAAATGAATACTCTGCAATACTGGATGAGAAAGAGAGAGGAGACAGCTGCAATGCAAATATGGAATAAGGAATTTATGTTTTCTTAAAGTTTATGTTATCGGTACAGAACTTGAAGACAAGCAGACTGAAAAGGAAACAGAAAATTGTTAAAAGATTAGTTCAGCACAAATTATGAAGCAGTGCAATGCAAATTCAATTCACCTTAATGAGAATACTTCATAGAAACACAAAAGTTTTTAATGGAAATATTGATAATAAGATTCATAGCTTAATTCCTAGACAGAATTCCATGTTGTTATAGGTGAAATTCACCCAACCTGGAGTAATTTCCATATCTGAGACAAAATGCATATTTTAAACTCTACATTCCTACATCCCATGTTAAAAAGATTAAAAAAAAAAAAAAAAGGAAATAAAAATTTGGGACAGAAAAGAAACTGCTTGGTTTTTAAGGCAGACCAACTTGGTTCATCTGGAATTCTTGGGACAGAAATTAAAAATTAACAGTAGAAATACGTTGTAACCTTTCGATATATGTTTCTTGGAGATTTAGCTAAGGCAATTGCTTTCATGTTTTTGTTTGTTCTGCATGCTCACAATTACCTATACATGATGAAATTAAAACAAGAATGATTTGGGTTTTTTCTACAGCAGACAAATGGTGTAGCAATAAATTTCCCGTGTCCAGTCCATCTCACTGATTGCATTTCCTATTCCATTTTCCTCTTTTTCTTTAGATTAGCACTATTTGTGTATAAAAGTACATTACTCTGGATTCTATCTTCCAAACATTTTAAGTAGCTACTTACTATGATTTAATTTTGGGGACTCCTGTGCCTAATAAGCTTTCCATTTAAAATCTGAGCTTTGAGCTTTGTAAAAGCTACGTGGTCTACATGTAAACACTGTGTAAATAGCATCTGAATAAAAGGCAGGGGCACACATTAGGAGCTGCCAGAACTGTGTCTGTTGTGGCTGCCCTGGTCGCTGCTGCGTGAGCTGCTGAAGAACAAAAGTACTGATTGACTGGTGCCAACTCAAGCAAAAAATATGCCAGTGTAGAGGAAAGTTAGAAACAAGCACAGAAATAGGCTATAGGAAGTGTGTATATTTGTTGGTAGAGGGACAAGAGAGAGCCATTTAAAATGTGGTTGTGAAACGTTTGCTTGTGATTTTATTTAGTACAGGAATAAAGAATCTTGTTCTTAGATTTTGTATCTGTCAGATGATACTACCCCACACGGTTTTACAGAATCTGATTTCAATGTTGTTTGAAAAGGGTTTTTTTATGTTTATACAATTTAATATATTGCTAAGCCTTAGGAATAAAATGTAGATTATTTCATGTATTATAATACAGCAGAAATGTGTTTGTGGCAGAGGGTTTTTTTTCTAGAAACTGATAAAAGTGAATGTGGGACTACAATGTTCAGCATACTGTCTGGAGAACATTTATTTATTTAAATGAGAAAAATAGTTCTTAATTGCTGGTTATGAATTAAAAGCTTTTAATGGCTTTTGCCTCACTGTCCAGTTTTTTGCTGGAAAACTGCATTTTGTACGTATCTGCTCTAAGCAGCAGATTTTGTTTTACTCAGTGAAATTGAAAGTAATCAAACATATGTTAATATCCACAGGTAAAAATTAGTGTTTTATTTAAACAGAAAATTCTAAAGGAAACTTTAAATTAAAAAAAAAAAAAAGTTACATTGCTGGTTTTTTTAATGAGGTATGTATTCATCAATTTTTAGGTATACTATAATGTTCAGATACCATGCCTTTCTTAAATGAATATTTATAGTGAATCTGTTATACTATGAGTACTGTAACAATGTAATAAGGCTTTCAGACTAATCAGTGATGAAACTACCACTACCTTTCCTTTTATTATTTGCTTCTTTTTTTCCTTTTCTCTTTTTTTTTTTTTTTAACTTAGTAGTAGAGAAAAATGGTAGACATTTAAGAGAACTTAAAGTCTATTGTCTGTCATGTAAGCTGTTGTGGTAGAACCACGTAGCTCAGACACAACAAAGGGGTAAGAAAAATAGAAAAACTATTTGTGCAAATAAAAGTTGAAAAAATATTTTGAAAAAGTATGTATGATAATGTTGACCATTAGGATGTTGATTTTTCCCAAACAGGAGGAAAGCTTTGGTTTTAAGCAAAAAAAAGGGTTCTAAAGATCTTGGGTTCTTTTGAAAAAAAAACCTGCAGCCAACAATGTAGTCTTTGTCTGCTTACAAATAATTTTTAGAGCCCGAAAATATGCGCCAAGGTCTCAAAATTGCTTACCAGGTTAGATCTTTCCATTAACCTAGGGAAATACATTACAACAGATTCTTTTTCAGCAATGATAATTTTTTAGAAGAGTGGGGTTTTTCATTAAATAAGAAAGTAAAGAGGAAAGAGGAAAGATACTGCAATAGGTATACTTATATGATAGGACAGATTTTCCAGTTTTGTATGTTTCTGTTATACATAGACAAAACAAGCTCTTCCAAGGAGGAAGAGAAAGGATAATTATAACAGTTCACCCAAGGGACTTAATAAACTCAACATTTCTTGGAGTCTAAACCACATTATTTTCTAGAAGACATACTTTTTATCTTGTTTCTGGGAGGGGGAAAATCTTCAATTTATGCATTCAAGAAACTATCTGGAAGATCATAATGGGACCTTCTAGCGAGAGAAATTGAGTCTGAGTATTTTTTGAAAATATTTGTTTTATTTGTATCAAATACTGACATTACAGTGTCTTCAAGTAATCAAATTAGTGATATTTATGAAGGTTTAAAAGTACATCCTGACTACTAGCACTACATTCTCTGACAAAATTTGAAGGGTTAAAGTCATGAAACTCCTGATGTAATTTGTCTATCGGATTGATGGGAAATATTAAATGAATATCAGTTTAGTCAGACTTCTTCTAATGTTCCTGCAACTCATGTTTAATCATACTGGTTAGCGAGATGTTGACTACTGTTGGGAACCTAGTGATGAGCTGAAGAAAGTAGATGATGACTGGAACAGAGGAAAAATTGCTTTTCATGAGCCATCATGATGGATGCAGATCCCTCAGAGCTTTTCAAAATGTCTAGAGAAAAGCAGGGTATTGGTTCACAAAAGGAAAAGTTGGCCAATCAAATGGTTTGTGTTCATTGTGTTACTTTTAGATCATGATAACAAGTGAATGACAGCCCTTATTTGCTCATAGCTTTCACTTTGTGGAAAAATATGCAAGAGTTTCATTCATGCAATTAAGGAAAATAACGGACTTGAAATTCAGCTAGAAACAAAGTGTCAAGTCTTCCTGCTCAAGCTGACAGATCTCTAATCAGTTGTCATCTTATATTTACTTGAAAATACTTTATTGCAGAATATTGACTATTTTGCAAGGAGAGATGATAGCTATGGACTTCATGCTATTAATCTCTTGAGAAGAAGGTGATTATAAGCTAAGTTTCAGTCTTTTGAGGGGCAAAGATTTTATTAATAAATTCGGCTGAATTTTAACCACCTTTTTTTTTTAAATGTTATTGAAGGTGTCATACCAGTTAATTAATTGAAATAAGCACTTGATATTGCGCCCTAGAGAAAATGTTGGTAATTATTGCAGCTCAAAATTTAGTATTTGCTTTAGAGTTTAATTCAAAGCATTATGATTTGTGTCATAGAGTAGCTCTAGACCTTGCTGTTTTCAAATTAAAAACCTTAGCACTTTTTTGACAGTTTTCGTGCCAGACAAAGCCTTTTTGACTGGTTTGTGAAGGTAAATGGAAGAGTTCAAGATCATCTATTTTTTGCTCTGGCAGTGGGGTTTAGGCAGATGCGCCTAAGAAGCAGTTTCAGGAAGCTAATCTCTTGCATCTAACTTTGTGTTTTGAATCACAAAGTTACCTGTGAATCTATGTTAAGATTCACAGTTACAAAACCATTTCATCTGAAAATCTGTGCTCTGGTGACATCCAGATATCAGGCAAAAATGAGCAGTTAAGTTCTAAATGCTCCTTTAACACATCAACGCAGCACATAGATTAAAATCAGAGTAGAAGCCACAGACCTTTTCAGTTAAGCAGGCTTTTGGATGTTACAGGTTTAAGGGGATTCACATCCAGAGCATTTCTTGGTGTGAGCCATCATCATCTTGCAGCTATGTGCTGCATAGCCACCATTAGGAGTTACTGCAAGTGAAAAGCAATAAAGTGACTTTCCCTCTGTGGCCTTTTAAACATTGAACTGGGGACAGACATACGCTTTCTGAAATCTGACCACAGGTCGCTACCTCCCCTTCTAGCTGAGTGCTTATTATTCAACAAGAGACATAGAGCACGCTCCTGACCTCTCCCATGTTCAGTAAGAAAAGAGAACACTCACATGACACTGCCTGCGAGGAAGTGAAGTTGTTTATGATACACTCAAGTTTGAATGCAAGCATGATGACTTGAAATATTGGCTGCATTAAATAAAAAATAAAGTAAAAATGCAATTCTCTATTTGGGAATACCAATTCTGTACCTAGATTAAGCTAACACACCCATGATTTGTTGGTGCAACTTTCTTCTAAGTAACTTACTGGCCATTGTAAATCAGAATATTTTCTGTGCATCATTTCAATTTGTTTTGAATCTGGGATAATAACATCAAAATCTTGCAGATGATCTGTACTGAAGATCATAGCAGAGAGTATAATAAAGAGATGTAATAATGCAAACTGTCATAAATGTTTTTGTTTCCTGAAATATGCTGACACATATTTATGGAAAGAAAAGGTTCTCTTTAACTTTGTGGTGCGTAGCAGAGCTCAGAAGACATGTACTTTCAGAACAAGTGAAATAGTTTCTAACAGTGAGCTACTGTAACTTACAGAAAAAGAAGTAAGTCTGAAAATGTCTGTTTGTTTGACACTTTTCTCCCCATCTTAACATTTCCGTGAGTTCTTTTCTGCATGTGTCAAAAACTGTGTAGTTCTTTTTACTTCTACTTGCAACATTATTTATTTCTCAGTATTTGCAATATGGGAAATTCAAAATATGTCTCTTAGGTAGGTATTAGAGAATGATACTTTTTCATAATCAAATTTCATTTGGTCAATAAAAGACTGCTTTCTTCTTTAACATAAGATTATGAAGTTATTAATAGTGGGAAATTAATTTCTGATCTTATTTTGAAAAGCTGTTTTCCAAAAAGACTCTTTACCTATAAAAGGGTTGTGTACGTGCCTGTTACAAGCTGTGAGGTGTTAAGATATTCTGCATTTCAGGATGTATGACACAGAATTCTTCTGATGTTTATAGCCTTTAAAATAAATTGTTTCAGTTCTTTAAGAATTGCTTCCCGCAGAGAAGAACCTCATAATTAAAAACAGAGTAGGATTGAACTGCAGTGCAAGTCCTTTGATATCTTGGTTACCTGATAGATTTTTTGAGATAAGATGAACTATAGCTGTTGGTAATACTTTTCTTTTTAAGCCAGATTTGCAGAACTACCTAGAGTTAGCTTGTTTTTATTTTCATTTGATGAACAGAATATTAAGCATGAAGAAGGTAATTATAGTTCAGAATAAGACAGATTTACTGACTGGAATGTCTATTCAAAACACTACAAAAATTTCACTATAATTGCTTATCTTCTGTTTGGGTTGTGTTCCTTTCAAATCTAATGATTTACTTTTTTTTTCCTTTTCCCACTTTTTTTTAAAGGTATGCTTACTTTATAAACAGAAATGCTTCTTTCATGCTCTTCTTCTTTTGCTCTCTTTTAAAAAAATCCCAACAAATAAAATCCCCTAATGCAAATACCTGAAAATATCCTAGAAAACCAGAAAAAAGTTCAAAATAGAATAGTATGTCTAGTATACAGTTTGTATTTCAGTTTCATTTCAGACAGAGAAAAATGGTGAAAATTAGTCTGAAGTACTTAAAAGTTTTTTCCATCCTGTAAAATCTAGTTTTGTTATTTTCCACTCTGCAATCTCATACTGCACAGTGCACTTCTAGAGCCTGTCTGTTGTGTTCCACCTACATGTAGGCACACATAACTTGCCATTGGTACATTTAATAAGAAGAAACATATTATTTGTAAAATGGTAATGGTATATCATAGCAGAAATCTGTCTTACAAACTAATTTTTCCTAAAAATTATATGCTGAGCTATGTGCAACGTTGCTCTGTGACTAAGGATTAGATCAAGTTTCGACTACACTAATCCTTTTGAATCTTATATTAGCATCGACAAATTAATCACTGCAGTTTTAAATCAAAAGGTTTGTTAGTAAGACCAGAATTTATTTTCTTTCATCACACTATGTTTCTGGGTTACTGAACTTTTATCTGTGTAACCCCTAGGTAAAGCAAAGTTGGTATGGCTCCATAAGTAGCTTTAGCTTCATTTTTTTGTTCTATCTTTATACAAATTTGTACTTGTTGATTTCATAAGATTCCTTTGTTTATATCTTTGTTTCATGACCTGCTTGGTTGAGTCTTGCTGGGTAAATAACACAGCAAGACATGTCAAAATAATAATATTCTCTATAGCCTTATTTTATTAGAAAACTATGTAATAAGCTAAAAATAGTTTTTTATTCTTAATAGTGAAAACAAAGAACTTATGAGATAGAGTATGAAGGTCTGAAAAATGCATTTTGCCACTTCTCTTTAATATCCTTTCCTTCCACATTATGTAGCCAAACAACCTTCATCAGATTCCTATACGGAATAAACTCTACAGTCTCCTTGAAGTCTCATTCTGTCACTTATAAATTTAGAGGCAGGGGCACAGATTCCCCTCTGAGCTATAGAAAATTCTCTCAGTTAAACAAGTTTAGTTACTCTTGAGAATCGAGCATTTCATTTTCCTCAAAGGAGTCCCACTTAACCTAAAACTCTTCAGTCAGAAAAACACACACGTTGCAGCTGAGCAGTTTTGCTCAGCAGCTTTGCACTTTTGAGCTGAAAAATACATTATACGGTAATTATATGACAGACCACAAACACATCTTTAAATTGTATTTTCTATCATGGTGTTTTGTTATCTCTGTCTGTGTAAACTTAATAGATGAGATGCAGTGAAATATAGTGAAAATTTTTGTACCATCTTTAATATATCTGTTATCTTTTTGAAGAAAAATTATCTATGCTTTGGATATGCTGCTGGTGTCAGTGTCTTAGCAAAGGATTTAAAGTTGCATAAATCTTCATCTGCTTTATACAGTTAAGATGCAACACATATAATCTTGAGAGACCTTATCTTTTCTTTCTGTTCAACTGAAATTTTCAGTTGCTATCCTTGAAACAGATCTGGATCATAGTTTATATTAATTTCAGATTTTTGGCATGCCACTAGCTTTAGTTGTTTGTTTTGAATTTGTGTTTCTCATTGATGACAGAAATATTTGATTCAAAGAATATCAGAGCAGTATGAGGTTAGCCTCTGAATAAACAAAATATTTATGCTTTTTAGAAATTTAAATGAACTTGGATTGACTGGACTTCTATATCCTATATACTAGTGATGTATTGCATCTTATGAAAGCTATGACTTAGGTGTGTATTATTTTTCCCTAAAAGACAGAGTAGGTAAAACTGAACCAGAGAGAAATTCTCATAGATGTTTATAATTAGAGCCTTTTCTCTCTCCTTTAGCTGAGGAGTGAGAGGAAATTTGTGTAGCTGAGGTCTTAAAAGTAATTTTAAAATTCCTAAGAGAGTTTTCAAAATACAGATTATTGTAGAAATCTGTATAAAGCATAGCGTTGCAGATAAAGAGATGCCTGCAGCTAGACAAATTTTCATGGACTGAAGCATAATAAATGAATCTAACAAAAGAGAAATTAAACAATAGTTTGTTTTTGTGACTTTAGCAAGGAAATTTTATTCCAAATTTGCTCTTTCTTCCTTTTCCATCAGTTCTACCTCTTGAAATTCAAAATCTAACATATGTCTGTAAATCTTAATTCAGATTAAGACCTCCCTACAAATGCAATTATTGTAAATTAATCAGAATTGTCCTCGTATAGCATGATGACATTCATAAGTATCATAACAAATTGCTATTTCGTAATTCTAGGAAAGATATAATTATATTCAAATAGTTTAAATGATAGGCAAGATATTTCTCTACTGAGTTCCAAACAGATATGGTATAAAATATATTCGGTCCATAAGATCATAGTGACAGACAAAAATCTTCTAATCTTTTGAAATTAAATTGATATGGCACCTATTCAGTGACTTTTAAACTTGTTGGCTTAGAAGATGTTATCAGTCATAAAAGCAAAGAAACTTGCTTTTTTGATTTTTCTTTAAAGATAGTGTCCAGAATTTTATATGGAAGAAAATTAGATAGATAAATTTATTCCAATAAATTACTCTGATGCAGATTTACACATACTTACAGACAATTTTAACCAGAGAAAAGAATTGTACAAATCTTTATTATCTAGTGACAATTATTTGGATGGTACTTTGTTAATGTTATCTCTAGAGATATAGGGATATGTATGCTTGAGACAATAAATTCAGGGAGGGGGAAAAAAGCATTCATATTAAGTACTGAAGTATGTCAAAGATGAGATAACAGATTTTATCTGGGAATGATTGACACGAGAAACAAAAGTGTAGAAAATACAAGTAAAATTCAACCTATTAAGTCTGATTGCTTAAAGGAAAATAAGGAAACCTGTCTCTCACAGACATTTCTTGAAGCATGAAAATTGTTTAAAGGGCATCCTAATTTATAAAGTTCACAAAGCTATCTGTGATGGCAGGAAAAGATTTTTTCTTGAAATGGATGCCTTATTCTCTTTCTCCCAGTAGCTGCTCAGAGCCTTTGTCTATTTATATTCATTATTGTTGCTGTAAGAACAGTGCTGGTTTTCATTATTTCATTGGCACGAGAAGCCCTGATTCAGTTTTGCTGTCAATTTTGACCTCTTTCTGTACCTCCTCTACTTTCAGTGACTAAAGGCATCAGTAAATAGAAACAGAGAAAACCCCACAAAATACTTTTTACAGAACAAAATAAGTATAACAATGTTCAAGATATATCTAATCACAGTTCATGTCTCTGATAGGGTAAAGCATGCACTGAGAGTTTGTTCAGTTGTTTATTGCACTGTTACATACATAGGGAGTTTTCACACACCTGGTGGGAAAGAGATTTGAGAGTATACATAAATATTCTAATAAAAAATAAGAGTCTCAAAATACCTTCCCAGAAAGAGCAGAATAAAATCAATGTTAATTTTAATGTTGAAAAGTATTTTTTGTAAAAACATTTTGAGAACACATTAGCTTTTCCATTGGATTTCTATCTGTATTATTTAAAAGTAAACAGATAGTTTCCAATTTTAGCTAGCTAGCCACTCATCTCTGATTTAAAATAGAATGTGTATATATATATATATATATAAACACACACATATATATGTATTTATAGCCATGCTTTACCAATCCATTTAAGTTAATTATCTTTAAGTGTAGGTTTCATAAATTAATCACTGGTGTCCATCAATGTGGACTGTGGGTTTATCTGCTATGCTTAGTCTAGACCTAATTTAATGGATCACTATCAGAGATACTTTGTTTGCAAAAGGCATGAAATATGCTCATCAGCTTTCTCTGCTGCTCACTCCTGCACAAGGTCCATGAAATATCCAAGTGTGATGTGCAGTTACTGGTATGACTCCATTCAGCTCTGGTAGGAGAATGCCATGCTCTTTGAATAATTCTGGAATAATTTGCTCATCTGAAAATAAATGTGGCTCAGGTGACTGACATTTGGGCACACATTTTTTGCCTGAATTGCAGCTTCACAGTAGACACAGGTGGAAAACAATTGTATCAGCCAACATGGAAGCTATTACAAGAATAAATTAGTTATACTTCAATGCACAATGCTTTACATTCACAAGAACTACGATCCCAGCTGACACCTCTATTACAGTCTCAGAAAGGAGCCAGAGACAAACACTGCAGAGAGAACAATTTTCTACTAAATATTTTTCTGTCAGGAAACCATATTCAGAATGGCTTGAAAAGAAAATGCCTGTACAAAGTATGCACCATATGGCCTAACTATGATATATCATAGGGGCCATAGTGGGAAATAACAATTTAATAAAAGGAAATTACGTTTATTAAAAATTTGTCTAAAATAATAATTGCCAAAATACCACATTGCTTTATTGGCTTCAACAATAATTGCTTTTCAAGTCAGATGAAATCTACAGATTTCGTACGGTTTTCATCTTCTACTTCTTTATGTGCTGTCTAGCTCCTATACTTGACCCTTTAACCACTGGTGTTTTGTGTCTTCTTTGGCTTTTCAAAACATTCCAGCAGCTGCTAACTGATTACGACAACTCCAATTAGTATTGGGTAGATTAGTAGAAATTACTCAGTGGATTTACACTGGAAATAATCAAGAGGATTATTTTTTATTTCCCTCTCCTCCAGTCAATACATTTAAAACACTAATATTTTAATTTTTTTTCAGTAGTATATGTACTCTTAAAGAAAAGAGAATTTTACCTCACTGTTAATTTGTTTTGTTTGGCTGAGTTTTATGCTACCCTAACAAACATAATTAGGGGTCTTTTTCTACATATTCTCAAGAATTTAGTCATGCATTGCCAGTGAAGCAGACTTAACATTGTCATTTTTTACTGAAGTCTGAGCAAAAGCAAAAAGTAATAATTTATGAAACTTCTTGATATTCAAATGAATGGAACAAGCTGGAAATTATCTGATTTATTCTGGAAAAAGTAGACGTTAGCCCTGAAGCAGTAGTACAAAATATCTATACTGCACTTCTTAAGAAATCTGGAGATGTCACAAGCAGAGGAACAATGGAATAATTCCTGAGATTTACATCTTTATGGGTATGGTGTATGTTTTGGCAAGCACGTTAAGCAAAAGTATACTGACTAATTTTAGTGTCATGCTGCACAACATAAGAGGAGACAAATTGCAATATTAAACATTCTTAGACCAAGAAAGAGAATTGATTCACTAAAAAAGTACTTTCACTGCAGTTACTTCCGATAAAAATTATTCCATTTTTATTTTGGGGCTGGGAAATGTGTCACAAAATTTGGAGGAATATCTCAAGAAATCTGTTGCAGAGTATGCTCAACTCAACTAAATGACTTAGGAAATCTGAAGACAATGTTACCTAGTCAACTAAATCCAACTACCTTCATCACAGGGATTAGAGATAGCTCCTGACTAATATGCTTAGATACCCCTGTTCAAGTCCAGTCTTGCCTTTAACATTTATCACTCCACAGTTCTCTTTCTAAAGTAAAAACTGTACTTCTTTACCACCTATAACTGTTGAGTGAATGAAACACCGTCGAACACTTATGGTCAAATAACTGTGATACACACTGCAGGCTTTGTTAGGTTTGACCTCTCACAAGAAGGATTAACACTACTGTTTTTGACAAGCTTAGACTTTGTAAGTAACACTTGATTTTTTTCCTCTGTTTTGTTCTTTCTATTGCTAGAAAAAATTATCATTATACTGTTTCATTCCATAGTGAGATAAACACTGATACACTAACCTCTTTTCATATAACATCCCTATGATTCATGTGTAGGATTACAGTCTATCGGCTATATGTGCTCAAGAGGAATTAGTGCTGTGCTTAATACTTAATTACTAATGGACTGTAACCCAGATGAATCTGTCATAAATATGGAAAAATTCTGAGCTGATGTTTGTAATTAGTTCTGTCTACAGATTACTGTCTACAGTAATCTGTAGACACAGCGGAAAAATCAATACAAAAAATTAATGGAAGAAATCCCTTTGAGCAGGACATAAATCACACTGAGAGATTCACTATCTTTCTGTATTTGTCTTTTCATTTTTTGAGGTGTGAAGACTTTTCCACATACTTATTATAAAAGTGACATCAACAGCAAAAAAACCAACCCCTCAACACTCTCTCTTCCCTGCAAAATCCCAATAAGACATCATCAGTACTTACAACAGAAGTACAAAAGTGGTCATGGTTCTAAAGCCTGCCAGAGTTCAAGAAATGTTTAGACAATGTTCTCAGCACGTGGTGTGGTACTCGAGGCTGTCCTGTGTAGGGTCAGGAGTTGGACTTCAATGATCCCTGTGGATTCCTTCCAACTCAGAATATTCTATTATCCTATGACTCTATAATTCCAGGGTAGATTCTACTTTTTCTTAGGAAAAGCTCAAGGTCCCAAAATAGTTCCTCTAAAGAGGAGGCTCATGTCACTGACATGGAATAAATGACAAAAGTCTGTAACTAGTTAATCTGTAAATCATTTTCATTCCCAGTGACAAGTGGAAGTATTATCATTTACTGCTGAGTTGAATGATTTTATAGTTCTGTTATGCTTCATAATTAATGAGGATGAGCAATATATTTTATAGAATTTAATCCATTTCTTCTGAAGTATACTTACACAGACAGGAAAAATGTGAATTAATACAATACTGTTTTTTATTTCTGTTTCTAGCATTCCTTTCAGTCTTTTATTATGTAGAATTTCTGTTAAAGACATGAAAATGTATTCTTTGTACTTTTCAATTCACTGCATTGAATTAAATTTGGTTCTGTATCCCAGATCTTCTAATATCATTAAGTAAAATTACAAATTTATATGTGAATTTGTGAGAGAACCATGTATGACATGAACAGATAAGTGATTTTTTTCCATTGTTTCCAATAAGGTTCCTTTCATGTGACACAAAAGGTTAAATGGATCCTTCATGACTGCTATATTTCTTCTTACAATACAACTTTCTCTTGACAGCTGCTAAAAAGACAAGTAGTCACAAGTTATTCGTTTCTGCTTCATGCTGAGCTTTACATTATTTAGGTGATCATTTGCATGCAGAGCATGGAGAACTTTGTTCTTTCCCCCATTTAAAAATAACATAATATAAATTAACAGAGATTCAGTTTATTTTACACTTATTGCTCAAGTTTAACCTTTGAGAGTCTGACTTGTAACAAAATAAACTTTACATGAGTCACAGAAAATCTTTGGAAACCTGAGTAATTCCCTTTTTATGAAAGCAGTAGTACTATTTAATATATGCTACTATGTAATATTTTATTCTGTGTATGCAGGTATAAAATATGATCCAGAATCCAGCAATGTGTTGCTGCACAAGGTAGAAGAGTATGAAGCATTTCATTTTCAAAAATGCAGTGGTACTATCAAGATAATCAGTTCAAGTTACTATTTTATGTGGCAGAATAATTCTGTAAGAAAAATAACTCACTGAAAGATATGAAAGAAAGAAGTCAGTATTTTCCCTTAAAGCCAATTCGTTAACATAGAAGCCTTCAACCAGAATATTACTTTAGTTTGAGTTCTTATTGATAAGCGCAAGTGGTTCAGTTTTTCTGTTTGTTTGTTAATTGTTTTCTTGCCATTACTTGTGACAATTAATGGGCCATGTGCTTAGTGGGGGCTTATCTTTTTAATCAGTCACCATTTAAACCACTTTTATATTGCTTCAACAAGTATCAGTCTTACAAAAGAGCTTGAAATTCCATGTCACTGACTTCTTCTATGTATTCAACTTTCATTATCAGTTCAGAATAGCCTTGAAGATCTTTTTGAGATACCCATGAGAATCTCCAAAAATAAGTTGTCTGTTGAATGAGGTGGGCATAAATTGAAGGGAGATGAGGGAAAGTCATGTTGTTTTTATCTTCTGTGGCAAGAGCACTTGTTTTCCTACGTGGTGTCCATTCCTGATGTGAAAATACATTATTAAATCCTCATCACCAGGAAATAAAATAAAAGGGAGGAACAGCTGAGGTGAGCTAATAATGGCCTCCAGCTACCTGATTCCTTTAGAGCTCCTTCAGTCTTACCAATTTGGCAGGAGTATCAAGGAAGTTATGGTTACTTTTGAGCCTCGATTCAGATTTTCTTAAGTCATCTTTAGGAGAGCTGATGTTCTAATTGCCCCATAAATTGTTTCAGCTCAGAGTTTGTTAAGCACTGACACATTTTACTGAAAAAAATAAAGGTATGTAATTTGACACAGTGACAGATTAATACCTTAGCATTAGACTGGCAGAACAATTAGACGGCTTAAATGTTTCCTACATCTTAATGTCTATGCTACTTCAGGAAGCCACAGTAAGTCCTGTTTTTCTGAAGGACATGTTGTCATTTCAGTGACAGAAGTAAATCAGGCTATCAAAGGATTTAACAGGATTACAAGAAGTCTTGCAGCAATTACATTTAAATCTAGAAAATTAAAAGCTGGGGAATTTAGGTTCAGCATGGTGTATTTAGTATGGTACCCACCACTGGTATCCCATAAGCTGATAGTTCTTAGTTCTCATTATATATGTGCAATTGGTTTTGTGAAAGAAAATGAAATATAACAGTCTGAACTACATGATAAATACGACTTAAACAAAACTTTGTGTTTCTACTGCCTTTATTTTATAATGTAATCAAACTAGTTTTTGTCTAGAATTAAGCCTGTTGAATTGATTTCACCTAACTATAAGGTTATACAAAATTTATGTTATTGCGCTTCACTGACAACCATCAGATCAATATGATTTTGGCCCATAAGAGTACAAATATTGGTTTTTTAGTGTAAAAAAAACCCCAAAACCCATAGATCTGTTTTTAATATAAACATTCTTTATGTTAGTTGTGAAATACTGGTGATTCCTTGAAAAACACAGATGCAATATTATTGAGCTGGTATAATCACTAATTTAGGCAAGAAATATCAAGTTATTTCATAGTTAGGGAAACAGTTAAAGAATATTGTACCTTAACCTGCTGGAGGTAACTTTGATAGAAATAACTATGACTATTTGGAATCTCAGTCAGAAATATTATTGCTTGGGTTATATTTTTTTATTACTCTGATAAAATATTCCTTTGCTTACATGTCTGAGTCATGTTAAGTAGCTATATAGACTGGTGTAGTATGTTTAATAAGCATAGAAAACCCCATCAAAACTTTATACATGCATTATCTTATTTGACTGTTCCTCCCTAAAACAGAGACAGATATTATGCAAGGGAAGCAAAACAAAAATATCATATAAGATGTAAAGACTTGTGAAATTTTGATTCTTACACCAGTTTCAGTTTTAATGGCCTTCAGAGGTGTAATATGTTTTGCACCACTACAGGTAGAAGCAATTTTCATTCTTTAACTTTGTGAAGAAACTAATTGCAAAATAGGATGGATACGTTTTGTCTCAGGAAACAAGATTTTATAAATGCTAAATTATCATGTTGGAACTTGAGAGTGGGCGGGGTGTTTTTATCATTACAGGCTTGATGTTTCTGTATTCCTTTGATTAACAGCTGACTTAAGGGGTGCAACTATTTTTGGGTTTTGCTTGTAATTTTACTACCATAAAATTTTAAGGAGGATTCTAAAAAGGATTTCTGGTTGAACTGAGGCCCACTGTCTGTGGTTAATTTATTACTGAATAAGTCAAGAATCTCAACCCAGAAGCAGTTAGGAATTGGATTGAGGCCAAAGTATGCGAGAGTTAGCAATCACATTAACAGAACTGCAGAGCTGAAGGAAAACTTTAGAGGACATTTAGTGCATCCTTTCCTTCCCAAGGTATGATTAGCTACATTTCTGTTATGCTGGGAAAATTTTTTTCTATACATTTGTAAAACTCATTACAGACTGAAACCTTCCATTACTACTTCATTCATCCTCAAAGATTTTTCTGATTTCTAACCTGATTTGTCATTGTTGCAATCACGTCATTACTATTGGTCTTTATCACTAGGGGCATGAAAAACAGCTTGTTTCCACTCTTGTTTTTTTCTTGCCTTTTAGGTATGTTAACAGTGCTGTTTTCTCTCATATCTGCTTTCACTTCTCACTAATTCACTTTCATTCATCTAGCATGAACTTTTTTTCAAATGTTAAAGAATCAATCATTTAACTTTCTATTTTCCTATGACATTGCTTTCTTTGTTTGTTTTATTTTTATTAGTTTTAATTGCAGAGAACTATTTAGCAGCACATGATTCCTTTGAATATGTGTAGTGGATACAGTTCATAAACCAGGCAGAAACACCAATTAAGTGTAGTGGTTTGGTTCAAAATATCCATTACTTACTTATTTTCCTTCTGTGAGATAAGAATTAGGAGAAAACAAAGCAGGCACAAAACTTAAAAGAGTATAAAGAAGTTTATTAACAGACCTAAAAGAAAGAAAAAAAGTCAGACTAAACCTTCAGAACACTTCTCTTTCCCCCACCTTTCTCCCTTCTCCCACTGACAACATAAAAAGACAACCCTTGAGATTTTCGGTCAGTTTACCACCTCTATAATAATCCCTTTTTCAGTTCACTTAGGGAGAGGAGTCTCTCTTGCTCATGCTATGGAGACATCTCCACGAGAAACAGTTCTCTCATGGCTTTAATGTCACAGCGAGACAGCCGCCCGAGTTGGTTCTCTGCTCACATGTGAGAGTCCCTTCCCTTGACTTACAGCTTTCCCCACAACTGCTTTCGAGGGTCCAATCTTGAGCTAATGGGGTATGAGCTGTTCAGAAGCAAAGGTTCTCTTCACTTATTTCTGGGAGCATCTTCATCTCTAGGAACAGAGGTCGTCTTCTTCCCTGGGAGGCAAGGGTCTTCATCACTTTCTCTCTGTTCAAGCTTCTCATCAAATCACAGCTACTTCAACATTTGCTTGTTTCAGCACAGATACTTTTGCTCACAAGTACAGTTTGAATGCTCCACCCCCCCATGCTTTCATGAAATTACAGCGGGTACTCTGATGTATCATAGTCCATCACCATAGCTTTACAACAGAATTTCAGCTTCTAGGTTTGAAGCATCTCCTCTTTCTCCTCTCTCGGGGTTTCAGCTCTTCCTTCTTCACTTACTTTGGTGTCTTTATGGTGTTTTCTTCATGTGTCCTCACCTTTCCTCTTCCTCTGATTTGGGAGAGGATTGATGTCTGCAGGCTTCATCTGTTCTGGAAAATCTTACAGCACTAAGAGACTTAATCTCACCCAGGCCTTGCAGCTGGAATTTGCCTTTTGCTGTTGGTCACCTAATTTCTGCCGGGTGGCGGCCGGAGCTCGTTCCGGTGTAGCATTTTATGTCAGCAGCCGCACTGGAGGGGCTGGCTGAGCCGAGGGCCCGGCCCGGCGGGGCTGCACCACGGGCCCCCAGTTACCTGTCCAAAAGCCGGCAGCAAGAGAGCTTTCCCAGGGTTTGTTCGTTGTTGAACGTGGATCGCAGAGGCGTCTCAAGCTTCTTAAGTGGCTCAAAAAAGGTGCCAATATTCAAACGAGCCAGTTGATTGGTTCTGTCAGGTCTAGAGGAAGCTGTAAGCACCTCTTTGCAAAGAATCACTTCTGTGGCTGATGGAGCCCTCTTTAACTAAAAACCCAAACTGTGCTAAACCATGACAATATGTCACTGTGGTCTCTCTTGAAACTGCTAAGTATTTGGACTTTGGACATGTCACAGCAGTGAGTCTTGCTGATTTTAGGGATTGTTTAAGACGGACTACTGTTTTCCACCATTTTTCAAATAAAGTATTGAAAATTCTCACTTTCATTCTATATTCCTTTTCCTTTGCAAAAAAACAAATTAAAATTTTCAGAATTCATTATTTTATATCATTCTGTCACACCCTGTCTCAGAATATTAATCATTCCAATCAATATACATATAAACTTTTCTGTACTATCAAGTACTTTTTTAAGCACTGAAAAGAATTTTAGAATTGGGGACGATATACATGAAATTATTCTAGTCCAAAAGCAATTAATATATTCATTACTTCAGTGCAGATGGCATATCTCAAGCAGTGGACTTGTGTTTGACTTTATCCAGTAGGACTGTTTTAGAGATGGCATGCACTATCTCTGCAGTACACGATAATGCCACATTCAGAATGACAGCAGTCCAAGCCTTGGGGCACCAAATGCTTCTTGAGATATGTTCAATTGCTGTTTAACTGTATTTAGCCTAAGGTACAGAGAAAGAAATGCTGATGCCTTCAAACATGTTTAAGTATTTTTATAGTGTCTTGGCATGTCAGAATATGCCACAGCATAAACTGGGGTACAGTTCCTGAATTACTGCAATTAAGAGGCAAGAATTCAACAACGGTACTGTTGTAGCTGTCTATCTCTGTAGACTAGCTTTCTTTTCCCCCCTTAAACAGTGATTTTCTACAATATGTACCCTCTCAGCTGTTTTCTGCATTATTGTTCCCTGATCATGTAGTCAATACTTGTTATGCTTTAAGAGCTCAATTGTGTCCCTGACCAGACAGCTCATAAAACAGGCAACCTTTAAATACAAAAGGCATGTAAATGTACTCCACTTTAATCATGTAATGGTGTTTCACTTGAATTTTGGATGGCCTTCTGAATCGAACATATTTGTGTACAGAATGCAGAAAAAATGGGGCTCATCCAAACCACAGTCTCTTTCTTTATAACTGTTCCTATTCTTTTTTTCTTTTCTCACGGTAGCTGGAACAACTGCACATGCACTTTTTATAGGTCCTCAATAAATGGAACCATGTGGAGATATTATGGGCCTGCCAATGCGGAAAGCAAAATCTGCATGTAGTCATTGATTTGTCATAGATACTATTTAGAACTCATCTGGCAATGACTCCACATATCTTGTGGACCAAGCTGCATGGTTTACGCAAGTACTGGTTCACTGCTGTAGTACTATATGGTTACTGTGGTTTTGTACTCCTCCAAGAAAAAAGTCTACAGCTAGGAATGCTTTCTGCAAATGTTCAAGTTATTGTGTCTAGATATGGTATCAGTATTGATTTGGAAGGTTTTCCATCTCCAGGGACAAGTATAACAGAACTTTTGCCAACTTAAGTACATCCTAAGTCTGTTACCATCAGCTTTGTGTGTGGCTTACAAAAATGAAAAAGTGAAAAGCTCTTTGCATTTTTTTCCAGTGTCTGTGCTAGGACCATGTCATGACTAGACAATAATGCTGTGTGTCTATAAAATATATTGTACAAGAATGGTTGTTAAAAAATGTGCAGAGTGCAGCCAGAGTGTGCATTCTTGACTATATTTCTGCAATATGTGTGTAAAATAAAGCACATAACTTGTAACATGTAGAATCATAGAATGGATAGGGTTGGAAGGGACATTAAAAATCATCTAGTTCCAATCCCCAGGTGTACTTGTTGATTACTGAGTTCATAATACTATGTCCTTGATGAAATATATTAACCTCTTTTTATTAAGAATGGGCAGAGAGAAAATAGTGGAAAACTGCTTGGCTGGAATATTTGAGTTAGTTTCTTTGGCATCAAATTACAGATAGATCATCATATTTTCCCTGTCTACCCTGCAGTGGTAGGTGCCGTTCTTTTTTGATAATAAGCAATCCTACTAGCCCTAAGGGAATAGTCAGCTACAATCAGCAGAAACATTAGCATACATAAAAATATCTCCATTTACATTCTTTTGTACGAAGTTTTATGGAAAACATAAAACATAGCACTGTCTCAGAAATTAGCTGCAAATGTTTAAGGATTTGTTGGATTCATAGTTACTAAAGTTTAAAAAAATTGTCAAGCAACACCAACTTCTGATCTAGAAACACCATGAGAAGATATGCTTGAAAATAACTGAGAGGACATCTTCTGATGATGTCTTCTGATGATCTTTTTGTGCAGATAAAAGGTTGAATTTGACTCATCTATGTAAACTGTTAGACCCTAATCCCAAATCTACAGCTTACTATACAACAAGAAATATCACACATCTTTCTCACTAATTAACATTGTGATAAATATTTTTTCGTTAAAAAGGGGCATTTTAAGGACTAATTTAACTTGGTTTCCAGATATGTAACTGCAGTAGGAATCTGTTGGGCTTCTCCCTTGATGATTTGCCAATTGTGTTGACAAATTCTTTGCTGTGTCATACTGCATTACACTTGTCAGCTCTCAGGGGGGTGACTACTGGAGTGTTTAACTTTTAAACTGAGAAGCACTTAAAAAAGCATTTCACTTAGAGATAGACATGTTTCAATACAAATTATACTAAAGGACAAGAGTAAGTTTATTTTATTTTCAAATTCGGAGATTGTTCAAAACTCCTTGGCTAGGTAATTGAAAATGCCAAGCATTGAGTTTCTACTCTGCAAAAGAGGGTTGGTCTGTTTCAGTGAATTAGCAAAAACATAGTTACTTATTCTGTAGCTAAAGTGCTGCGGCAGTTCATCCAAATTAGAGGTTAAATGACTGTTGTCAAGTGCAATGTGTAGATAGCATCCCATTTTCCCTTTACTAACTAGTTTAGATACTGGTAATAGTTTAGTCCAGACAGCACTGGTTGTTTCATCCATCTTCTGATATAACATACACACTCATACATAAAATGTTTCCTCCTTCCACTTCCCTCACCACTCCCCCCCACCACAAGTGCTGGAGTTATGTCAATCTTTTAAACAGAAGAGCAGTTAAAATGCAACAAGTTTCAAATCATGTTAGATCAAATCTGTACTTAAATGCTGTACTGATTCAAGCTCTAAGAACAGATGCAAGAAAGCAATGGAACAGAAGGATGCATTAACTGTATGTGTCAAACATTAATTGAAGGTGTTTTAGAGAAAAACATATGACACTGAGTTTGACATCCTGAGGGAGATGAGGCTGCTGCTGTTGCTCCATACCCCCAAGTCCAAACAGTAGCAAAGATGAAGATATATTCCCAGTAGGCACATCCACAGAGCACACACATATACCAAATATATACCGAGTTGTCCACACGGATCACAGACACTCAAAGCCCTTACACAAACACAAACAGCACCAGTGGCCTCATTCTGTCCTCTTCTCTGGCTGGACAGGATGAAAATCCATTGGTGAGAGTGGACACACCCATATCGATACATGCAGACATAACAGAGAGCCCATTCCCAGCAAAGAGTTAGAAAGGAGTTTAATAAGACAGAAAAGATGATGTTCATCAGGCACAGGACATAACCAGACAAATTTATTAGCCAGCAAACTATTCACATATGATTGGCCATTTTATCCTCTTATATCTCTATTTCTCCACTCTTGTGCCTCCACAAATCACCTAAACTCCTCACTTGTCTTCCCTTTGGTTTCTCCCCCAAAACATCATCCAAGTCCTGTGCTAATCCAAACTCCTTTCCCCCATATCTTATAATGTGTGCTACATACCTAGACAGCAATCCCCATTACACAGAGAGATGGCTGTTCCTCCTGAATCCTTATTTTGAGTTCCTACCTGCTAGTATACATCAATCTGTTCCTCTGGGCCTGGACAGATGGACCTTTGAGGGTCTGATGGCCCTATGGTGGTCCTGGGAGTAGTCTGTCAGGGTATTTGGGCTAGTAGTATTCTTCCAGTGTCTCTCTGAGCTCTTCTGTAGATGTAAAGATGAAGTTTATCACATAACCCATCAGGGAAACTCAGCAACACACTGACTTGGATGTTTTTGTTTCTCAAAACAGCACTGTAAGGCTGAATTGTACTGTAAGTCTTCATGCTTGACAATAAGGAATTCCAGTATTTGTCCAGAAGTGAATAGGAGAAGTGCTACAATGCAAAACGGTACATTTTCAAGTGTATGATTCAAGGACCACCAGCAAGGGAAGGATTTTTATGAACCCACATATTGCTGACTTGAAATTTGTTTGAGCTAAAAAGACACCATCCGATATAATGAGATGCTAATTGTTTCAATCTAAAAAAACCCCAAACTCAAACAACAAAAGAAACTCTTTTCAGCAAACATATATTCCTGTGTTTTAAATAAAGGTCAGACAAATTGCTTTGATCAGCCGTTGCTAATATTATGTCAGAGTAGTAAGTAAAATACTTGCAGCAAGCATCATGTTTAATGGCCACTTTTTGGAAATAAGGTGCTGGTTTGAGTAGTGTATGGAGATTTAAGGGGATTTACTGTTGTAAAAATATGAAAAATTCTGCTTAAAAATCAAAGCACATCAGGGCAGCTGAACAGTTAATTAGGCTTCTTATCATTAAGGGGAGTCAGAATAATGCTGATTTAGCTGACAAAAAGAGGATTTTCCAGTTACCATCTCCATCTTCTGTGTATGTCTGCAGAACACAGTCTTCTGAAAACTGATAGGCTGATAAGTTTTCACAGTATTGCATTCTTCACTGGGGGGAAAAAAAAAAAAGTGGGAATTAAGTCTAAATGCAAAAGTGTTAAAAATAAATTAGAGAAAGAAAATTAATAAAATAAAAAAAACCCTCAGTTCCCTCCTCCCAGCCTTACACATCTTAGATACAGGGTTACTCAGTTATATAGACACCAGGGCTGTTTCCTCATTAAATTCAGTGATATTTCATTGAAATATTAAAATTTATACAGTTTTCAGAATATGTACAGTAAATTCTATAAAATGTTGACACCTGTCAGCAGTAAATAGTGTACACACTTTACAGTACTGCAACAAATTATTTATTAAATTAATGTTTAGATGTATTAAAAAATCAGGACATGATGAAGATAAATCTGACTTTCAAGAGCTTTTGCCATTCTATCAGGATTAAATTTACAGATGTTGAAATGAAATATGCTTTCTCTGCAAACACCTGTTTGTAAATATTTTAAATTAAAATGGTTTATTCTGGAAGAGAAAAGTATTTTTGGTGGTGTGGGGTTTTTTATTTGGTTGGTCTGGGTTTTTTTTATCTTCAGCAGTGTTCTTTTTATCAGTTTATAGAAAACTCACGATTGGAATTGTCATTATTTGAGAAGGTAATCTACCAGCCAAAGTTAAAAAGAAATAGGAAAAGTAGAAGTAATAAAATTAAGGCCGAGCAGGCCTTTGACAGTGTTTTTTATAAGGTACATGGTATTACTGGCAAAAATTAGTATTCAAAAGAACTTTGGTGTTGCAGTGGGAAGGTAGAAAGATGCCACAGCCCATATGAAATACCTGATTATGTTTCCATGTTGAAGTTCCTTGCTTCCTTCTAAGATATTTTTTTTATAAAACAAACCTAAATATTTCATGGAATAAATCATATCATGTGAAAGTCATATCAAACACACTTGAAAATTTTATTTTTTGATTTATGTCCTTTGTCAACTTTTTTTGAATATCATGTCGTTACTTTGTAGGCTGTTTCAGTTATTCCTTTAGACCATAAAGTACACTATAACTGAATAAAAGCAAGGTTTCAGAATCTTACCCATTCCTTAAAAAAGTTGAGGTAGCTTTTAAATTCAGTTGTATGCAAGTATCAAAATACAAGTATTAAATATACTTGCATTGCTAACAGGTAGGAGTCAATCCTGCAGGCCCCTGAACTTTGCTGGTTTTCAGTGAAAGCTCTTACAGGTACAGAAAGCTTAGTGATCTGGAGTAGGACACCTTCTAACATAGCAAGTCACACATAAAATGTGTCTCTCTTAAGGCAGCACTCAGATTCATCCCGTGCCCTACCATACATATATACACACAGAACAGCTTTATTTGTAAGATTGATAAAGTTTATAACCCATAGAAGGGGTTTTGTATGCTCCTACAATTACTGATTTTTCAACTTATGTAACATATTGTGGACTAAAAACAAGTGCCCAATCCTCAGAAATACAAGCAGAGCTTTACATTATATGAAGATTCAGTCCCTTTGTCAATAACAGATCTGCTCATTTGCAGGGCATTAAGTAAGTTTGTCAGTACTTGCAGGGTACAGGGTCTCAGGATCCTTTCACATAAATTCAGAGTATTGTCTACAAAAAAATTCAAGGAAAGGTATTTTTAATAATGTCAAGAAAATTGGCAGTATGGAATTAAGTGCTTGTTTTACTCTTTCAGACATCAAAATTAATTCAGTACCTAATGCCAAATGCTTCTGGAATTGATTTACAAGCACAGGAAGAGGATTAATAGCATTTTTTTTTTTTTTTTCAATTATTAAGGTTGAGAATAACTGTACAGATCTGCTTGTTGCCTCTGGGCACATGTAGTGTGAAAAAATTATTACTGAGGAACTTACTGCAATCTTCCTACCAAGACCTTTAAAAATACCTTTTGTGAATTTAAGGATTCTCAGTTTCAATGGAAGTAATTTTAATATTAATTTGTAAAGACAACTCTCTTTTATTTTCAGATTCACGGCCTCTACCAGATGTAGCCCTAACAGGGAAGTGCACCCGAGAATGTGATGAATACGGCCACTCAGACTCCTGCTGGATGCCAGTCCGCACTTCTCCGGAGAGAAAGCAGAAGAGCCAGCCAAAACTCTCCACTTTTATGCCTGTCGATGAACGGGGCAGTCAGGAAAAGCTGGCCAATGGAGAAGCCTCCCTCATGGGTGATCGCAACAGAAACCTCCTTAACAAAAAGTTGACCTCATCCTATGAGACCTTCAATGCAGCTAGTTTCAGCAAAAATGAAGAAGGCAATCCAGAGGATATCCCCCTTACACAGACAGGGGAATACAAGCCATCTCCTGTCAATACTCTAACTAGAAGAGAAGTTTACCTGTAGGCTAAAAAGCAGCAACAAAGTTCTTTCATAATATAAGAAAGAAATGGGGCAAAAGTCTTAAAATCACAACAATTTTAAGAAAAAATGAGGAAAAAAAGAGGGGGCCACCAAAGAGACAAAAGATCTGCCTGCCACTTCTGCCTCCATAGCAGGCATGTAATTATACTGTCTGCCTGACTATATTGTACAATGTAGAAAACATTGTTGTTACTTGCATGTCTAATTACCCCCTTGCTGATTTTTATTTTCCTAGATCTATGGTTGCAAATTCTTCCCATAGTAGCAAGCTTGATTAAAAAGAAATCAACACACTGTTGTTTCCCCTCTGCAGAAGCATGAATTAAGCCACTCATTTTGTTTGTTTGTCATCTGGCTTGTTGAGGATAACAGGTCAGGGAAAATGTATTCAAAACATACCATCTGAATATTGCTGATCCCCACCAGGGACAATCCTTCAGAAACCATAAAGATATAGGATAAATATAAAGGAATAATCATTAATAGGCACTTTGTGAAGACCACAGCTTTAATATTCTCACATCTCATCTGAGGCTGGAAGCAAGAGAAATTCCTTCAGCCTGAGACTGCAGTCAAAAACATGGCATACTTTCCTGTGATTCATGAACTCTGGTTCTGTTTTATCCATTGAACAAATGCGTCTAACTGTGTCTCTTTCTCTCCTCGTTCTCTGTAAGGATTATTTCAATGTAAACACAATTACTAACACTTATACTGTAGGATAGCAATGACAAACTGTTGAATTCATTATTTTGGGCAAGACTAACATTTAGCTGGGAAGATTGTAATAACAAAAAGGCCAAAGATCACACAATGGATCAGGGGAACTGCTAAGTATTGGGGCTTGACTTAGAACATTAATGTATTCACAAAGAACCACATGTACTCATAGCACACCTTCAGTTACATTCTGCGCAGCAGCACAGATCACAAGCCCAGATGACAATTTTTTTTCCAATGTGGTACAGTTGAATGCCCAAAGGAACTGATGTGCTTTTTTTGTAATGACATGATATGTTGCAGCAGATGCTGCATATGATATGCTGCATATGCCAGTTCCAGGGAATTTTTAAGATCAAAATTTAAAAATAATAAGAGAACGCTGTGTTAATGGGAATGCTTGATGGGAGGGAAAAAGGTGGACGGTGGGATAATGCAGTAACAAAAGAACATTACAACTTGGATACAAAAGCCTCTTTTCAGATTGCAAGGTGTGGTTGCTAAGTCTGTCATCCATATTGCAGCTTATCAACTGCTTCAATTATGTCAAAAATGATGATACTGAAAGCTTTCCTGAAACCAAGTGCATTAAAACCAAGAGAAGTGCAATAATAAATGATATCAAGACTCAGAACATTTAGCGTAAGTAAAAAAGGTCTGATAAACAGCGGTAAGATACCTAGGAGGTCAAGATGAGTCAAAAGGAGTCCAAGCTACTGTGATATACAAAAGCTGTAGCAATTCTCATGGTGAGTGCTTTTTGAAAGGAAGAGGAAATGAAACAGGTTTTTGTGCAATAAAAGCAACAAAACATGCAGAACATCAACCAATTGCTTTGTAGTTGATGATGTAGTAATAATCATGGACCGAGCTCAGACATTCAGACAAAAGCGACAATCAAACAACACAGCAAGGACAGCTCAAGGAGGGGGAAAGCGTTCAGATCCCTGGCTGTTTAACCTGGCATGAAGGCATGGCTAGATGGCTCTCTAGTAACTGTAGTCTTAATGTAGCTTTGGGTAGTTTCTTGCTTTGAAGAATTGCATAGAAATAACCATAAACAGCCTAAGGTAGAGGTTGGTAAATCAAAACAATTCATCACATTTATCTTTTGAATTCACTTCTCCACATAGTGGGGTGTGCCATTACTGGCCTTTTCATTCTCCTCTCTCAAATTTACTTTCTTCAAGTAACATTAGTTTGTGTATAGCAGTTATGATGAATGGACACATTTTAGAAAGAAAATATTAAAATCAAAGATTAATAATGATTGAACATTTTTATGTTTAATTATTTAAGTAATATGGAGAGATGCAAGCTAGTACTTTGTTATGAGACTGCGATAGCAGTTACTGCTTTGTATAATCTGTAAGTACCTGTTTAAAAATGCTTCTAAAAATGCTTATGTAATGTATACACATTTTTCTTGCACGTTTCAACAGAATACACAATTGCATAACATAAATGTTCAACAGAATTTCCTTTAATAAGATTTTATTTAATATTACACACAAGAAAATAAATTAGGTAGCTGGGTTCCATATATTCTTAGACACTTTTTCTACAAGGCTAATAATACAGGTCATAGTAGACCTTCAGATTAAATGGATCAGCAGTCACTCACCAATTTTTGCACCACATAAGACAGTCATGAAATAATTTTCTTGTGTGCATCTCCTTAGATCTAAAGTGCGCGTGAAAGAATTTTTAAAAAATTCTATCTACTGTAAGTATTCACAGTAATTCTAGTGGAACTAGCCACTATTAATATGCTGATTACTCTTCTGACCTGGCATGACATACAAATATATTTTGTGTTTGTATTTTTCCTCTTTATTTGAAATAGGTTAAATCTGGTGCCACTCCATAAATAGAGTGCTTTTGTATAAAAAATAAACAAATAAAGCTATAAAAAATAATTAGGGTGAATGCAAAATATGCAACTGTGCCTTTTATACCTATTATTATGGTAAAGTGGTAGTTGGGTTTGGACACTGAGGGGTAAGGGGCTATTCCCAACTTTTTTGAACCTGTATATTTACCTGTGTTTATTTTCTGAGAAATTATAAATAATATATTTAAAAACAAGCCTTTTGCCAAACTCAGTTAATGGACCAGTCTTAAGCATTATTAACACAAGGCTGTGGTTTAAGTAGGTCTTGAGGATTTTTTTATTACTATTTGTGTGGGGTTTGGGGTTCTTTTAATTTGTTTTTAATTCTGCTGCCTGGAAAAATATGATCAGTCTATATGATAGTTATTTAGCAAGGTGTCACCAGTTCATGTCGCCAGGAAAATGGACAATTAATTTTTTTTAAATTGCTTTTAGCCTTCATCACATTTTAGTTGTATAGTATAGAAATCATATTTTTTCTTTCCTTCCATGGGAAAATCAAATGAGCTTTGCATGTATTTACATTAGGGCACCTTTATAGATTGATGCGTTAATATATAACTTTATATGTATTAGAAAGTTCAATAGCTTTGGTCTAAAATCTAAGGCTTATTCCAGATCTCAGACCCACTATGTTTATTGAATATGGTTTCTGACTGGCCTGCTGCCTGAGTTTCAGGAAAAAAAGTTAAACATTATTTTTATGTGGGGGAAGAACTTAAATGGGATTTAAATGATTGGCTGAAAGGCTACCCTAGAAGTTGTCAAGCAGAAAAATCATGAATATGGATAAAGGTCTTGCCATAAATCCAGCCATCACCAAACACTTGTTAGGAAGTTGAACAACAAAATATTTTTCCTTGTTTCATTGGTGATAAATATACAGTTTCCTTAAGAAAAGAAGCAGATGAGAAAAGCAATAGAAATGAAAGCCTATCAGTTAAATTTTATAACTGACTGAAAGAGCATAAACACTAGGAAGAAGACAACATTCACCAGCTACCTGGGGTATGCTTTCAGACAACTTTTTCCTAAATTTTAAAGCACTTGCATTCAGTGTGGTACGATCTGTTTGTAATATTAATCATTGACTATTGTTCTGCAACTTGGATGTTGATAGTGAAGCAGAGAACAATTTATCATTGTTTATTATGAGTCACTATGCACGCAACTATGCTAAACATGGCAAAATGTATTAAATGCTAGTCCACCTCTATTTATGAAATATTTACATAATTTAATTTGTTTTTGTACAGTTTTATGTAAATAAATTGCTTGTCATTTTTGTCTCTTCAAATTAAAATATAACATGTTCAACTGGTTGCCCATTTGCCAGCTTACTTTCTTGGACAGTCTATTCCGATTTTACTAGATTAAATCACATGCTAGTTTCAATATTTAACTGGTATTTTGAATGGCAAAGATGACACTGCTTTAGTAACTGGCCACAGATTCAGCTGCAGAGGTAGCTGAAGTTTTACCTGCCTATGGAGTGAAATTCGATAGAGGCTATTATCACTCAGGACAGCACATGGCTATTTTCATAGCAGAAATAGAGTACTTGTAACCTGAGTAGTTGTTTCTGATTACTGTTCAAAAGGGCTTATTTTTAAGATGTGTTCAAAACCTTCTTATTAAGTGGAATAACAAGTCTTTACTAAAAGTACAGGTATTTCCATTATGGAATGGCAATTTTCCTATTATCAGAAAGGCTGTTATTTTTCCCAAGAAGTTTAGAATTATTAGCAAATCCTAAAACGTCAGTGGAGCATCTATACTGAGAAAAACAACATAACTAATCAGAATTTCAGAAAAAAAAGTGAAATAAAAGCCTCCAGTTCTGTCTAGCTGTGAATCAAATTATCCATCTCAGCATAACTGTAGATCAAGAACAAACTTTCCTCAAAAAGGAACATCTAAGGAGAAAGAGTTTATTCCTTAGCTGTCTGGATCACACATAGCTTTTTTGGTCTTTTTTTGTTTGCTTGCTTGCTTGCTTGTTTGTTTTAAAAGAGCAGGTTCCAAAACAGCCATTAAGTTGGAATTTTCATCAATTGTAATATGTGAAAAATGTGTTTGTGGGGAGAGGGATTGAAGGTCAAAACTCCTCTTACCCCCTGCCTCTGTGTTATGCAAAAGAATTACTACAGAGACCTTGCACACCATTGCATACAATTTCCCAGTGAACATCATTTGTATCCTTTTACCTTAGTTACAGATTAGGCTTTGATTTTTGTGAATACAAACTGGCCAGAACTCTTTTCAAATAAACTTTATGTTGCAAATTTCTTTCTCTGAATGTGCTTTAAGTTAACATTTCCTGATCTTCTCTAATGAATGCGTCAAAGAAGATTCTTCCTTCCACAAGCAGAGCTCTGAATCTACATGCCTATGGAGAGAGTTCAGTTCACCACCTGACCCTGGATCTCCCCCATTGCACTTGAATGAGGTACCCCTCCACCTCTTTCAGCAGTATCAGTATTTTAATGAGTAACTTCAATAATCTTTCAAGTTTATTTTGTACTAGTTGTAGTATGCAATGCATGACCTTATGTTTGTTTATTTTGTCTTTTGTCTGCATTTTCTTGTTTACCCACTGCATCCAGGAAAGTGATTGCAGGAAGATAAAATAAATTTCCTGAACCACTAAGAGTGGTATGAGAGGATGATATAAACTAGCAAAAGCTAACAATTTATGCTCCCCTTTAACCCTGTCTTCATTTCTCCCTCCTGTGTAGCAGTAAAATGTAAATCTTACGCAGAGACTGAAATTAATAAATGTGATCTCGGCAGAAATAATTTCATGTCTTTATTGAGCCTCCTGAGGGGAGTGTATAGAAGATGCTTAATAGTTCATAAATATGAAAATCATCTAGCCTTTGCTAAAAAAGAAAGTAACAGTAGCGTTAGACGAGTGTATTCCTTAGTAAAATGGTAGGATTCTAGTCAGGCAGTTCATACAGCTCTTTCTTCTAAAACAAGTACATCTCGTTTAAAGACAGATATACTTACCAAGAAACTGGGGAGGAAAAAATGCAAAATACCTATTCTGTACTTGCATGGAATAGCCTCTGGGGAAAAAAGGGAACAAAGATCAGCAAATAGGTATAATGTAATTGGTACAGAATTGATAGAAATATATCCCTTTAGGATTTTCAAACTGATTTAAGGATTCGAAAATAGGGAGATATTAATGCATAATTTGTAGGTATATATGGTATGGTACTGTAATTGATGAGAAAAGATTCCTTCTAATTATAAGGCATGTGATTCAATTTAAGGTGGTGTTTCTGAAGATTTAGGTAATGGTTAAAAAATATTTATATCTTAGTATTCCTTCTTTGTAAGCTTACTAAAACAAATTTTAGCAGAATTCTACAGCATTCACTGTAGGAGAAGACAGTTTTGGAAAAACAAAATAGGCAAGATATAGTTTTCATATTTCTATTCTATTTTCAGGATAGCAACCAACTTTCTCATCTTCACGTTATAATAAAGAATTAAAAAACCCCCAGCACTTTTCAACTGTGCTTTCAAGGATAATACAGAAGGAACAAGTAGCCAAAGTAGTATAAAAGCAGGTTTATACCATGTTTACTACTCCTTTGGTAAAATTACACTCAACAAACTGTAGTGTCATGAAAAGAATAGATAAAATAACAATGAATCACCAGTTTTTCCCAATCCTGTGGGGAATCAGAAAAGGAAGGGAAGACTAGAACAAAAGGAAAAAAAATTCTGTGTCTTTTTACTACCTACCTCTCAACAATTTCAAGAATCTACAGAATTCCCTGAACAGGAATACTGGATTCTATCATTTCCCCACAAAAGTGTATGCTTTTACTTCTTCCAAAGGTACTTACAGGTTTTATAACTTGTAGTAAGTCTAGTTGGGGTAAATCATCTTCCTGAGTCTTTTTCTCCTTACATAGTAATTGTGTTACATGATTCCAGAAAATGAAGCTGACTGTAACTGTGGCAAAGTTATGGTGTTAGTAATCTCTTCGAAGTTAGTTGAATATATATTTGATAAGACAAGTAGATGTGAAGAAATATGAATAAGATATTAGTCTGAAAAGATCCACAGACTGCTGCAAATGCTAATGGTTCATTATTTAGGCCTTATCAAAACAGAAGAGGCTGAAAAATTCACAAGCAAAAGTGGAAGAAGGATAAAAAAAGTTACAGATGGACAACTTGGATAAGTGCATGTTTGTACATATATGTACATACACCTCTTGCTTTTGAAGTAGATTTTAAGATTCCAGAAAATTCTTTGTCACTATTCTGTGTCAGAGAGACAGAATATTGGGCAAAAAAGACCTGCAGCAGGAGATCCTGTATTTATTCTAAGGTTTACTAAGAGAGAACAAAATACATAAACTGGTGTCTACCACTTAGTAAGACAGTGTATGAGACCACAGTTAGAAAACTGAATAATTATTAAACCTGCTTCAGCTTTTCTTGATTTTCCTATCTCACATAGGCGGCTAGAACAAAAGTCAGAGCATTTTTTTTAATCTTCATCTCTTCTTGCTGACAGTACCTGGAATCAACTTGGCACCTACTTAGCTTTTCTCCACCTTGCACTGAAGTAGAAGAGAGCCCTGGAACAACAGGTGATTTCATATTTTTTTTCAGTCTGACCTCTGAGGATCTGGCAGGCATCATGTTGCCACCCTTATTTTTAGGAGCATGAAATTATGGTAGACTCACTCACACATAACTTCATGTTTGAATATTAAAAGGGTCCTTATAGGTGATAGAACACGAAATATGCCTTGAATTTAGAATATTCAGGTGCTATGCTGAGAAAAAAAAAATTATCCTGAGTTCCAGAGAGGATCGAAAAGCTGCTCTGTGTGATAAAGGACCAACCACATGATATGTACAAGCCTACAATAACAAGCTGTACATTTCTACTGATTCTAATTTATGCCTTATGTAGAGATGCAAGGAAAACGCACAAATGCCCAGGTCTCTCTGAAGTATAGTGCTTTATATATGCAAGAAAGAAGGAATCATCTTTTGCCCAACCCTGGTAAGTTAAGACTGTTTCAAATGAGTTTGGATCCCCTGATGAATATTCTGATTGTGTTTATGCATCATCAGTGAAATGATGATGGCTAATTAATGATACATCTAGTGTGACATGTTCATTTAGGAGGGCGTAGAATTAATAGAGGGGATATGATGCAAAAGTGCTGGCTTGAGAACAAGGGGTTTGTATTATAACTTTTATAAGGTGCTATAATGTATTGGCCACAAATACTACATATTAATATAGAAGTTAAATATCATTTTTCTGTTCCAAATAAAATTCAGCTAATCAGAATGAGTATTCAGAAAGAATTAATGGTGAGAGTTTGGCTTGTCATGGACTGGGGCCACATCTGAGAGGTACAGAATATTTTTTTCTGTACTGAGTGACTGCAGATAAAATAAATTTAGCAACACTTAGAAAAAATGCGTTTTGTCTTTCCTTACACAGTGATGAGATTCCAGAATTTTACTGTTCAGTGTCACTCAAAAAAGAAAACAACAAAACAGAATGAAGGCTTAGTATTAAGTAAGGGTTGTCAAACAGAATAAATTTTTCTGCTTAAATAAAGATGCAGGTGCATCATTTTTTTTACATATTTTTTACAGTTCTGACCTTTCTGCTCTATATAGATAAGAATATAAATACTAGAAAATATACTTATTAGGGTGATCAAAATTATAGAATAAATAAGGTAGGATTCTTCAGCCCAGAGAAGAGAACTGAGAGGTTTGACAGTGATATATACAAATTCATGAATGGCATGAAGAGAAGGGGTGAAAACTATTAGTTTTGCTTAATAAATCAGCTATGAATCATCATATGAAATTATCAAGTACTGGATTCAAGATATATGGAAGTGTGTTTTCTCACACTGAATCAAACTTCTTAGCTTTTTGTCAGAGATCAGTTTTTGGGATGCATCCATGAATTTGGCTCACATAAATAATAAAATAAAACCCACAATATTTCTAGATTCATTCTTTTTATGAAGGATGTAAGTAAGAATAACATAATAATGGCACCTCTGTTTCTCCCACTCTCTTACCTAAACAGATATACTAACCACTATTGAAAACAAAATATTGTGTTCAAAGTCCCCGTCTCTCTCTAAAAAACTCCAAACAAAACACTCACCGAAACAAAATTAACAAAAACCTCAGCCCTCAGCACCACTATTTTGTTAGCTAAGAAAGTAAAAAGCTTTGCTTGAGGAAGTGTTTTCTGATAGTTAGTGCTTTTGATGCTGTTTCTTCAAGAGAGTGACGAAAAATAATTTATGCCTAACCACAATTACTCCTTGGAAATCCACTGCTGCAAGGCTCCTGCTGAGAAAATTTTCAACAGGAAAAAATTAGAAAATGGAGAGGGGGAACCTTTGAATTTTTTTAATCCACATTGCAATAAACTTACCAATTAAACTCCAAAACTCAGTGTCTCAGGAAACACACATCCAGACTCACAGAATTATGTAGGTTACAAGCACTAGAACAGACTGTTACCAGACTTATTTGGACATGTAAACAGCCACAGGTTTTAGAGGGAGTCATTTATTTAACTCAGTGACAGGTGTTTACCTTGTGCACTACTGATTGTGGAGATTCATATAGACAAAAATGGATAGCAAAGCAAACCAAAAACATTTGCAGTCAATTTTCCCAGGGTTTCTGTTGTTTTAAACCTTATACTTCTGAACACAAATATGAAACAGAAGATAGTAGAAAATAGCTGAAGTATACAGTAATATGTGAGGTCTCACCAGATGGCATTTGTGATGTTTGGAGTGTCTGGATATGTCTGTTTTATCAAATATGACACCTAAAATATTTTGCATCAGTGATGAAATAAGAACTTCTGCTGTATCTTCTGATATTAATGAAAAGACACAATACTTTTCCCCCCAAAGACATTAAAAAAAGTGTTTCTTCACCTTCACATTCAATTAGAGAAAACAACTGTGTCTTCATAGGACTTAATTTTGGAGTCATTAGGATCTGTGCAGGTTAATCTGCAATTATTTGAGATTAACTAAACTTTTTTTAATTTTTAAAATTTTATTTAAAACCTAGAGTGATACTCATGAAGCTAACACGCATAACAAATATTTCACTGAATACAAGTTAGGATTATTTTAGTTTAAAGAACTTAGAATCAGGCAGCAGTTTTCAAAAATCATTCTCATATAACATGGCAGGAAATAACAAGATTATTATGTGAAGGTACATTAGTTTCATTTACAATAATATTCTTTTAAGAATTATTCAGAATACCAGTGCTGTTCATCATCTATATAAAAATCATTGTTTGACAGCAATGGTACTGCAACTTCTTCAAACTTCTGAACTCTTCAAACTCTGACTTACAGAACAAAATACTCCCTACACCCCATGCGGTAGCACGAGTTAAAGACCTGGGATATATATACCATTTAACCTTAAAAAAAAAAAAGTAAATAAATAAAAGATAGCATTTACACAGAATTACATTAGCCTTAAGCAAAGTGCATTCGGGATACTAAAAGTATCCAGAATTGAGAAACTGGACATTTGGGTTAGGCTTAATTAACTACATAGCTGAAAGGCTATAGAGACAGAAATGCAGTTATTTAAGTGATCAAAATGAATTCATACTTAGCTCTCAAAAGGAGACAAATATAACTTTTTTTTTTTTTTTGCTTTTTCTAAGCATGGTTGCCACTAGTGCTAAAAGAAAACTACTACAGAAATTTACCTAAGAATGAAAACAAAAAGGGTTTTTTTTTCTCCCAACCAGATCCCTCAAATCTCTCTGTGTTTGAAGTTTCTTGTACTATCACCAATAATGTCATAAGTGCCAAATCTACATATCTGTTGAGAGACAAGTTCTGTTATTTTTCTCTGCAGGGAAACCATCTTTCTCAAAGGACATTGCTACTATAAAAAAAGCAGCACTGTGCAGAGATGATAACCAAGTTATCCTACATGTGACTGCTACGTTATTCAAATAATTCAAAACTAGTTCCATTATTTTCATATGGCTTGATAAAAGGTTTTTTTGCAATGCATGAAGCAGGGCAGTGGACTGTGGTACACTCTACACAAGGTTAGACAGGAGAATCTTAACTCTCTAAACCTGGGGAACTTAAAATGTCCTGTCTGACATAGAGGAGACATACCCCAACTCCAAAGATGTATTACCACCTTTGTGAGAGTATTGATTTTCCGTAGAAAAAGCTAGGATCAGATATCATGCCTCAATGAGAGATCTCTGCCTCTGAGCACCAGAAAGCATTCTTTGCAAACTCTTACAGCTTCTGTCCTTTGTTTTCACACTAGAAGTGTGGAAAGGAAAGGAATCAGGTATGGCTAAAGATGCTTATTTGTAATCCTTGAATCTGGCTGCCACTCATTTTTTTAATAGATCAAATTCTTACTAAGTTTTTAAATAAGAATAGGTCTATTAATATAAGATGTGACAAGTTATACAATTTTTCATGCCCTACTCCTGAGAAAACTTCATTATCTTTCAGTCATAGAAAAAAAATATCTTGCCTCTGGATCACTGCAGCAGAATATACGTACTGAAAAATAACTACTGAAATTCTGTTTCAGTTTACCTATGCAACTGGAATTAATTTGTGTTGCTGCCTGCTCCGAGCTGCCCTTCCCCCCCTCCCTGGTCAAACAAGCCAGGACTTGCCTCTGCCATGTGCTCTGAACTCCTGTGTTCCAAGCGCGGGCAAAACCAAATGTAACTCAAACTCTTCAGCAGTGTCTGATTGGCCGCTCACCCCGGGTCCGCCCCCAGTCCTCCCCTTTCTCCTTCTCCGAATAAAAGGAGGGCACAGGAGGGACCCCGCCTTTGTTGGCTCTGCATCCGTTCTGCGAGAAACGTCTGTGTGTCTGTCTCTGATTGAAAGCTTCTAGTTGCAGGAATTAAGCAAAGCCAAAGGCTATATTTCTACCTCTTTGCTTCTACGGTGGTATTGACTTTGCAGCTGCCATTTGCCGTTCTTGCTGAAGTGCCAGGTTGCTTGTGCCGTCCCTCTAGACGACTCAGGTTTCCTGAGGCATTGAGACTCTGCGCGCTAGCCGGTAAAATCTGTGAGTATTCCACAAATCTGCATAGGGACAAATCTGAAAAGAGCTTGTCCCAGTATACTCAAATTACAAGGAAGCAGGAAAAATGAGGCAGCCCTCTTTGTGTTTTTAAATTTTTTGCAATAAATTCCATTCCCTACTGGATATACCAGATTCTAGTGCACTCTAATATAGACTTGGTGGGAATGTTAACAATTTAAAATATTTCAAACCTCTCTTCTTGAAAAAGAAATCTCTTAGAACTGAATTGCAGTGATTTCAAAGGTGCAAAGGATCTACCCAAATGCATGATTTTATTGTAACTGTGACCTAGAGGTGTGTACTATTTCACTGGTTATTGATATACAGCATTGTTATCCCAATTACACTAAATATCCAGAATACCTTTGTCCAAGAGGCAAAGGAAAGCAATTTTCCTTTGACAGGTTTTTGTTCGTTTTTTCCTCTTCAAACTTTCCCAGAAACTTCCATTTTTTTCTTGTTGGCCTAAAAGTCATTACAGAACATTTACCCTCTTGCTCTCAATAGTACTTAGAGACTTAAAAAAGTTCTTCCTGGGGAGAAAAAGGAGCAGTCAGTGTTAGATTAACACAGCAAGGGTTGAACATACATGACAGCAGTATCTCAATTCTCCCCTTGCTCCACCTTCTCAATCCACAAGAAAGAAATATGTGACCTTAGAGCAGCAGCAATTTAGTTCAAAGAGAAAGTAAAGTGAGATTTAAAACCTGTCCTGAAAAATTATAATACCTTCCAGTGCCTGTTGCAACCAAGAATGCATACAGAGATGATATTTAGAGATTATAAAAACATATAGTTTTCATCTAACAGGAGTGCATGGAAATTTGTTGACCGAATCCTCAGCTACAATAAATCATCACATAATCCACAGGTGAGAAATCCGTTCTGCAAAGTGTTCTTTTTGGTTTAGATGATGATATTGCCACAGCTTGTATTCAATAGCTGGTTCATCACAAAAATTTGCAAACTATAGTGTATGGCCCCAGTTATTTCAGGAAATTGATTAGAGGTTTGTGTAGCTGATGTCTTTAACAGCAATTTTGGATTTAGACCACAGGGCCCTCCTTTGCAGAGCTGAAGACAAAGTTGTTGAGAGCAGCTTTTCCAACAGCCTGACCAACCTGGTGAGTAGAGCTCTAACCTGGGAACAGATGTGGAAGGAAATATCAACCCACAGTCAAGCAAAGAAGTAGTGGACAGGTGACAGGTGCAGGAAAGAATTCCAGAGTAATAAAACAGGGTGAAAAGAGGTCCATCTCAAGCATGTTATATACACAGAAATGCACATGGCCAGGGAAACAAACAGCAAAGACTGCAACCATACATGTGTTTACACATCTACAACATCATTCCAATTACTCAGCTGTGGTGGGACAACTCATAAAAATAGGTTATTGCAATGGATGGTTATTGTAAGAATGTGTGTACCCACACATTCTTCAGGGAAGGCATATCAAGAAGAGGACAAAGGGGGTAAGAAAAGGGTGAAGGAGTATTAAAAAAAATGTCCTAAGGTATATTACCGTGTCCCACAGCCATAGGGAGGAGGAGAGAAGATCCAACAAGCAGGAATTGTGCAGCAAAATTGATTTATTTAATTATTTTACAAACTCTTTTATAGACTTTTTTCTTCATAGTTTAATTGGACAAAGGATCAGCCACACCTTGGGGTGATTGGCTAAAATCCTAAAACGTCCATTGTCAAAATATTTTTCTACTGTACTATAAACAAGACTTTTCGAGGTTGCAGGTGTTTGGTTGTTTACAGAACTCTGCTACCTCTTCTGTGAGAGAGAAAAGTCTCTCACGGACTGAGAAAATAGCAAGAAAATCCTTGCTAGCAACATTTTTGTATCTACGAAGGAGTAGCTCAGAAGTACACAAGCCCTTCCATGAGACAGACAACAATTTGAGAGTTCACAACTCAGGATCAATGGAGAAGCCAGTAAGGGAGTTTTTTACAGTTCACCTGATCAGGATAAGGAGGTGAATGAAGCTATTTTGAAATAAGGAATTCTGGATCACAGACACAAATTCTCACAGGGGAACACTTTGGCATTTTTTGGTAGGTCACTATGACAGGATTTTTGTCAGGGAAAGCTTCTTGATGCAAATACTGATTCCAACCAGGGGTTAAATACAGCTGGATCAGCTGCTCAGAAACAAGGAAGAACTGGTTGAGGACATGATACTCAATGCTAATTTTGACTGGAATAACCATGAATAAGTGGAATTAAAGATCCTGAGGAGAATGAAGGAGATAAGCAGAGTCTATAGCCTGTACTTAAGAAGAACAGCTTTCAGCTTTTTCAGGGAACAGGTATGTAGGATTGTGTGGGAGGAGGCATCTTTGAAGGGCAAAGATGCTCAAGAAGGTTGTGAAAGACACCAACCAAACACAATAATAGTCCATCCTGACTCGCAGGAAAACAAGCAGGTGTCTCAGGAGGCCAGCCTGACTAGACAGAGAGCTCATGGTGGAATTCAAATGAAAAAAAGAAAGGGCAGTGTATAAGCTGGTTAAAGCTACTAAAGAGAAATTTAGAAGTATTGTTCAGCCATGCAGGGATGTTGTTAAGATAGCTGCAGCTCTCTTGGAAACCTGTTAGGGATGACAAGGTCAAGAAGATTTGCTTCTAGCACTGCAGTAGTATGCCAATATAGTGTTGAAAGGGGTCGGTGATTTAGTGACAGCAGATGTGTAAGAATGAGGTGCTTAATGCCACCTTTGTCTCAGTCTTCGTTGAGAATTTCTCCCAGGTACCTGTGCTCAGTGAAAGGATTCTGAAAGAAGAACAGACAATACTGGATGAGGATAATGTTTACTTCAGACATGAAAATCCAAGTTATCAGGTGAGCTGCATCCAAGGGTACCAAAAGAGATGAATGATGTTCTTGGATGGCTGATGTAAGTCATCTTTGACAGGTCATTGAAATCTGAGAAATGGAGAAAGGAAAATATTGCAGTCATCTTCAAAAAGACCAGTGTGTCAGCTTCGGAAAACTACAGGCCAGTGAGATTAACTTTTTTTGCTGGGAAAAATCAAGGAAGAATTCCTCCTGAAACATAATTCTGGGCACATGAAGGATAAAGTGCTTGGGAAGAGTCAATACTTACCAAGTGTAAACCATTCTTGAGACATTTCTTTGCCTGCTTTGATAAAACAAATTATTTTATTAATGAGGTTAGACTAGTGGAAGTAATTTACCTTGATTTTAATCAAGGCTTTCAACACTGTTTCCTGCCTTATTCTTATATCCTAGTTACAACATTATAGTCTGAATGGATGAATAAAAATAAAAAAAATCTAACTGGGTAAAAAACCACCCTAAATCTGCTAGAAAACAGAAGGTGATATTTAAAGTGTCTTCCCCTACCTAGAGGCCAATGACAAATGGAGGAGTTTATCCTACAACCTGTCCTATTTAAAAAATTTACCATCTTTTCGTTTTGTTCTACAAACCAGCCTTCTGCCTCTATCTCTCTACTTCCTATTTTGTTTCTTGTAAATTTGAAATAAGATCATATGGTTGGGTCCTTTGCATCCAAACTGTACAATGTTCTTCTGAGCTGAGATACAAATAAGCAAAGTAGTGCTGTTGTGCAGGGGGGACTAAAGGCTATTTCTACAATGTTGTCAAGACTCATGAGTACCTCTGCACATCACCACACTGCCTTTTGTAAGAAATCCAGTCTTCTCATGGTCAATGTTTTAGTGTCTGTATTGTTTGAGAATAAAACACTGCTTTTCCATCAAACATTGTGGCAGCATAACACAACAAAACCTTAAACTAAAGAGACAATCAAGTGCTTAAGGGCAAGCTTAACTTTAGTTGAAAAAGGTGATACCAAATACCACAGTATAACTGCTCTGACCGCTGATCTATTTTTTGGCTATTATTGTCTCACATTAAACTCTTAAATCCATGTTACATACATAGTTAGCATTACTCTGGCATCCACAGATGCTGAGTTACAGTGTATCAGTAGCTTTTAAAAAAAGATGAATTTGCATTCATTAATCAACATTGTGATAGGCAATTTACATGTGTGCAGACAAAGATCATGCACGTAAATATCTCTATACAGAATCAAATGTTCAGTAAGCAGGTCTCTTAATCATAATCTTTGCTTACACACTGTATTCCAGCCTTAAAATCCTCTGGTGTTGGAATTGGTTTTTAAGTAGTCTTACTGTTTGGTGGGATTTTCTTTTGATCATAATTATTGATTTTTATTTGTTCATTATCAGCGTATTATGCAGGATTATTAAGCACATTATTACATTTTTCAGTTGTGTTAGAATCCTTTTCCCTCAGACCACCAATGATGCATTTATGGATATTCCAGATCATCCATAAAACAAATATAATCACAAATTCACCACTACACTATTGTAAGGTAAAATTGCATTCAAGAAACTTATTCTCTAACCTACTCTAGATTTATTTTTCAAGGTTATATTTACATTTCTCAAGAAATACCATT
>NW_008240046.1:484476-495552 GCF_000691975.1 Corvus brachyrhynchos
TAAATCAAGTTAGACTGTCTTACTCTGTGACATATCAAATATAATTACACATTCTGGTAGTCAGCTGAACCTTGTCCCTAATTTGCATCCTATCTTGCGCAATTTATTTTCCCACTTGTCATGAAACTTATGACTGGAGCTGATCTTTTATAGATCACTTGGCAAAAGTGAATAATTAGAAATATTGTTCCATCTGCATTAGAATACTTTTTCTCCAAATTTTGGATTCAAGCATGCTATATGCCTCCCTAAAACTCCCCAAATGGAGTGCAAGAGATAAAGCGTTAAGGTGAATACAATGAACTACCATCTTGGAAATTAGTGAACCTTATACCTTCTAATGTGTTATTAAGTTATTTTACCCTCATTTAAGACTGAATTTACTGATTAATGTCACTGGAACCATATAAACTTTTTCTCGTTCTAAGGAGATTTCATTTATTCATATGCTGATGCATAAAACATTATATTCTTTGAGGAGAGGGTCTAGGATTTTGATTTTATGTTAAACTGTGTTTAATAAAACAGGTTTGAGAAAATAAATCACTTCCTTGTCAAGCATAGCAAACCTGCTGTTTTGAAGTAATATTAGCAAGCCACTTACTGATTCAGTAAAGCAGATATTAGAACTCTGTACACACAGCTATGCTTGTCCTAAATTCCAGAAGCACAGTAGTGTTCAGGATATTCTAAGAGTTTCAGAAATGTGACCAATTATGTAACAAGATATGCCGAGAAACTTCATAACTAAAAATCAGGGCATATGAGGGATAATTAAAATGCAGATCTTCAACAACATATTTTTAAAAATTCTCAGTAAACTGTACAAAAAATGGAATACCATAAGGTTGCCTGAATCTTGAGTTTCTTGTGTGTATAATGAGAAGGGAATATATTTTTGTTCAGAACAATCTGTGCAACAATAACAATTGACCACCTTTCTTAAAACAAGTGTACCTTCCTATGATTTCTCCAGGTCAGAATAGGGCATGATCAACACTGCAGGCACAGGGAAAGGCTGCAAAGTGAGAAATCCACAAAAATGAAGCTAGCCTAAGAATATTCAGTGCCACTCACTCCACATCCTTTGAATGTTTTTATGGAGTTAGAACAACTCAGAGCATCCTTTGAGCTGCAGCTGGAGGAGTTTGTTTCCCTGGTCATAAAAGATTACACAGGTGATGTTGACTGTCCTAATGCAGTTCTGTTGGATTTAGAAAGGACTAGGAACAGCATATCTCTATTATAAACTGACCAATGCTGCCTTAATATGCCTCAAACCTACTCTTCCTTACAGCTTTTGTTTTTTGATGTTCCTACTAGACTACAGAACATTTCTTATTTGAAAAGACAAGGAGAGAGTGGCCTAATTACAAGTTGAGTTTGATTAATGAATACAGAAGAGATTTTGAATTCTCTTGTTATTCACAGAGTTTTATGTCTCTGCTCCCACCCCCATAAATTCTGTAGCTTTATATTTACAATTATTTCATGAGAATGGAAAGATATTACCATAATTGTACCTCAAGAATCAAGAGGGAAATTGCTTTTCCCTTAATGTAATGTTGGATTAGAAATAGTGGTACAAAGCAGGTGAGAACATAGGACTGGAACAGGTCTGAGACTGGGGCTACTAGGAGTGTTTGAACTCCAGGGGAACTTGGTGGCAGATAGCTGTCATTTCCATTAGCAATGGTAAAGGGCCTCACTTTCATTTCTGATGATCACCACTTACAGTGATCATCACACCAATGTTTTGCCTTTGTATTGTTGCTTACAACCCTCTGAGCTCAATGATCCAGCCTTGCGCCTTATTATCTATCCATTTTCCGAGTGGCCAACTACATCCTACATGGATTTCAGAATACTATGAAGAACTGTGTAAAAAGCCTTATTAAAAAAAAGTATACAGCATCTCCTGCAATGTCTTTTTCCATTTAGCCAGTCATTTAATCACAGAATGTTTTCCCTGTCTTCCTTCACAATACAGAAATAGCTTCTGGTCATCTGCTGTAAGTGAAAGGGGCCCAAAAGACCTGAGGTTATACCTGTGAGGTGGAATCCGGAGGATGGGAAGAGGAAGATGGGGAGAGGTGAAGGAAATCAAGTGGCCCTTCAGGAGGGGCTTTCATGCCCTCAGTCTTTTCCTTGTCCTTCATCACCAACCACCTAACCTGGTCCACTAAACAGCTGTACCTCATTTTCCCTCCACCTTCTTTTGCTGCTGAACTAGCTACAGAAATTCTTCATACCTTTCACTTGCTCCTTAGTTTCAGGTTCAGCTAAGCTTTGGCTTTCCTAGACCGATTCCTGAATGTTCAGGAGAGATCTTTACACTCTTTTTAGGCAGTCCACTACCACTTTCACTTTCTATGTGTTCCCTTTCATGACCAAACTCAGTGATCATGACTGATCACATCACTCTTAGTCCCTCAGTGAGTGCATAACAGCATTAGAATGCCAATGTTTCTTTAAACTTTTACATACACAACAATAAACTGAGGAATAAATTAAGGAGATCACAGCAAAAGATAGAATTCAGCCCACTCTATTTTGCAGCTTAATTATTGATCAAATATCTGTCCTTGAAATTTCACATTCTCACAAACATAAGAATTACCCTGGTTACTTTGTTCACTAAAATCAATTTTCAAGAATGAAATATTAACATAGATACAGAAACTATTTGAACATGAATTTGAAATAAGGAAGGATGAGGATAGAATAAAAGGAGGCAAAAGATTTTTAAGTGATATATAACAAAAAAAAAAAAAAATGCCTGAAAGGCAGATTCCTTTCTAAAGTAAAAAAATGAAAGCTGCTGTTTCTGGTTTCTGTTATTATGGTTGTAATTATTTACAACAATAAAGCCCAGAGGCACATTGTAGCAACTATTGTGCAAGAGCACAGTTCTGTAAGATGAATCCAAGAGCCTGAAAGTACATTAGTGCAAAGGGATGTTGAGGGCCACGCTCCATGATGGGTTATTTACTCCTTTATTTATATCCTTGTTTTCAAGTGGTCAGTAATATAAAATGTTTATAGTTCAGAAACTGTTGTCCTACATCAGAAGATGGACGGGTAAGGACTGAAACTTTATTGCTGAGGGTTCTGTATGGACTATCAAACCTGGATTTTTCTCAGAGAACACAACATAAAGTTGATACCTCTTACAGATTTGAATCTACTTGTCAGAAGTTCAGTTCCGTGATTCCTCCTCCTCTTTCCACTGGCCTTCATTCAACCCTTTTAAATGTACTTGATAAGTTAAATCACGCACAAAGATATAAAAGACACATAACAAAACCAACAACAACAAAAGCCCAAAAACCAAACCAAAAGCCCCCAAATATTCTGCTCCAAACAAGTGAACGAAGAACCTTCCAAAAACTACAAAACACACCACACTGGAAAATTTAAAAAATGCACTTAAGAGACAAACAAACAAAAAAAACCCAAACAAAAACCAAAGCACAAACACAAATAACCAACCAACCAAAAGAAACAAACAAAAAAAACCACCAAAAAAACAAAACCAAACCCAAAAAAACCCCCAAAAAAACAACAACAAAAAAGAAACAAATCACCAAAAAAACACCCAAAACCAAAACCAAACCACCAAAACCCAAAGAACCAACAACAGATTGGCAAAATTGAATTGACCTACTGCAAAGAAAGACAAACTGAGCCAGTAGATACAGTAGGAATAAAATTTTTCTTCTTCCAACATACTTGGTGCATGAGTTCCACTTAAACCGTGTCATATAATACCAGTTTGGCTAAGTTTTAGAAAGTGTTTAAACAACAGAAATAAGATATATCTGTGCAAAGCCTTAGGCCTGTCTTGGAGTTTAGTGTGCGTGACAGTTATTGTTCTGCTAGCCAGAAAAACTAGAACTCAGAAAGTAACTGTAGTACACTCCCATCAGACATCCTACATGCACGCACGCTTGCACTATGTACTGGCCACAGTACACAAATCATACTGTCTCAAGACAACAAAGACTCACATACCTTGAAGTATTCTGCTGCTTTGTTTTTCACATAGTATCTGTCAAGAAGATGTATAAGCAGGGCAAGAGATATGCTACACTTGCAAATTTTCCACAGACCTTTCTCTGGGAATAACTGAAGCCTCTTCATTATGTTTACTTCACATTACTCTGGTAAAATTAATTTGGATATTTTCAATAAAATAAAACACCACTGAAATTGAGGCTACATAGGCTCATAATCATAGGTGCCATAAAGAGGAGGGAAGAAATTGAATATGTGTACCTCTGGTACTGAGAAAAAAAAAATATTAAAAACATCCTACATGCATGAGCTTAACTGCAGAAAGCAAATCCCCAAGTATCTACCCTTTCAGTATCTGAAGACATAGCTGCTTCTATGTGTTATTTTCTCTGCTTCTAACACATCTGGAAGATGACCTTAAAAATTAGTTGTGCATATTTGATGCCAACCTGTGGAAAAAACTGTGTACTTAAACAAATCTCATGCAGTGCTGATGAAAGCCACAGGCAATTGTTGTTATTTAGAGGGCCTGGAAGAATAGAATTTGAAAGTGGTTAACTACACAAAAAGAGCCAACGCATACATGTACAGCTTGAATATAGGATATATGGTGTCATTCTGTCATTTAAGCTGTCTGCAGAGATCTGGAGGGTCCTTTGTCATTCAACTTCAGTATTTCACTAAGACAGATGGGATCTCTGCGCAGCCTGAGTTCAAGCTCCTCTTGTAACAACATGTTGGCATATAAACTAGAAGCACTATATCTTTGTGGAGAAACACTAATGGTTTTCCCTTGGTAAAACAGCCTGGGTAACAATATATGATAAGATAGGAATGTGAATATAAACAGCGTATATGAGTGGAATATTCAAAGATGTTTGAGAGGATACTTCCGAAAAAAGCCCAACCAACCAACCAAAAAAAACCCAAAACCCAACAAAAAACAAACAAGAAAAACAGAACCCAAACCACCCAACAACTGATGGCACCAAAAACAACACTGATGGCACCAAAGATGATTAATATCTGTTGTGATAAACAATCATCTGTGAATGACCATGAAAATTTTGGGTAAGAAAACCAGACAAAAAAGATGAGTTATCCTTAAGTGAGGTATGAAAGAATCATGAAAATTTGAAAAAGTGAGATGAGAGAAATGCACCTAAAATGGTATGATGCTGCCAAAGACTCCCTGCAGCATAATGTCCTTTGCCAGGCTGGACAGAGCAGCTCCTAGTTTAACAGTACATAGGGACCCACACCTTTGGGGGCTGTGGTGACACTTGGCCTTCTGGGGTTCTTCCTCACCTGTGTGTACACTAGTATGCTGAAAGAAGTGAGCTGCATGGGTACAATGAATTTGGAGCACCCACATATCCAACACGGGTATGGGCAAGCAGGGTATCCTGTAGTGCCCTATGAGAGATGGGTTCTGGTCTGGGTGTAACTCCTTGAATGTGTCTATGTCATTAAGAATTTGGGGGATGTGTCAAGAAAAACTGTTCACAAATTTTTGGTCACTTTTAACATTTTGTAAGTGTTCAGCTATTTACCTGTCTGCTATATTGCTGACATTGATCCTCAATGTACAGTTCCCCAATCACTTGTTAATCATTCATTGTTAAAAAATAAAACTAACCCAATAAACTGCTTGTATCTTTATTTTGTCTCATGTGGTATTATTTATTGTAGTTAACTAAATTCTCTGAGCAAGCTTGCTTTGAAGAAGCAGTGAAACATATATATAGTTGTAGTTTATTTTTTAAGTTTTCTAAAGTTTTTTACTAGGATCGTGACCTTGCCATTAAATAAGACACTGACAAATGAGTATTACACCTGCTTACATCTCTTCAATTGGACTAATGTAACTAAGGTTATATCAGTGAGCAGAAGGAAAAACAAAACACAACTGACTTCTTATTATTTAGACTACAGATTTAATGCAATTCACCTGGATAATAAAGCAAAGCTATCTAATGTAAGACGCTGGGAACATACTACCAGCAAGCTAGCTGCAATTTCTGCAGTGATCTCAAAGCTAATTAATCTCAAGTATTAATTACTAAGAATAGGAAACAAATGGCTAATCTAGACATCAGTGAGTTGAGACATTTGTGTAAAGCTATAAAACACCATTGCTAAGTCATCCCTAGAGGTACCTAACTGCCTACACTTCAACAGCATCTTCCTAGGTTGTGATGAGAGGTGATTATCTTTCAGGAGATTAATCTCCATGTATTAGCTGAGTAATTCCCAGTTATGTCCTCTTCTCATATCTGTGATGTTGAAAAATAGTCATGCTTTTGTTGTTTCCGCTCATACCTTTAACAAATCTGTTTTTCAAACCTGTCAGAATTCAATGTTATGCAGTTTACTCACAACATAATTGGCTAACATGATAATGTGGTTTTTGTCATCTGGGTTCACTAAACTAAAACCTTCCACACTAAAGTCAAGGTCTCATTTTGCATACTTTTAGAGAACTTACATGCAACTACATATACACACACACTCTCGTATATATTTATACATACACATGTATGTATACATATGTACATACATATGTACATACAAGCAAGAAGAGGGAAATCAATCAAGCAGTGTGAAGCAAACCTATAGTCACATACAGAAACACACTGCATTGCTACTGAGATATCTTTCATTGTAGGAATAAGGGTTTTTTTATAAACCCTCTGAAATAAATGTATACTTCTTCATACATATTTATACATACACATGTATGTATACATATGTACATACATATGTACATACAAGCAAGAAGAGGGAAATCAATCAAGCAGTGTGAAGCAAACCTATAGTCACATACAGAAACACACTGCATTGCTACTGAGATATCTTTCATTGTAGGAATAAGGGTTTTTTTATAAACCCTCTGAAATAAATGTATACTTCTACTATTAATACAACTTTAGGAAACTTCAGCAATTTTAGGTGAGGGCTTTTTAGTCATCTTTTAAATGCTTAAGTACCTCAGTTAATTTGAGAAACTATTCTGATTAGAACCATCGCTATAGTAAAAACAAACCAGCAGCATTAATAAAAATCAAAGTGAAAAAGGAGGGAGGCTTTGTTTGACAACTTTTAGCTTTTGAGCAACTGTTACGAACATGTTCCGACAAATTAATGTATAATACTTAAGGAGAATGCTGACACAGCTTAAAAAAATTCACAGTAAAAATCAGTTTTCCTTTATGCAGTTTAAATATGACAGACTGAGTCAATAGAAGCATTTAGCTCACCAGACACAAGTTGAATTTTAATAGGGAAATAAAAATTCTTTGAAACAGATTTTCCATATATCATCTAGGATCATTATAGTAGCTTTCATTTTCTTGAAGGCAAGTGCTAAGGCACACTCCCATCTATTAGAGCAGACATCCAATAAGCAGCACCTGTTCTGCATCTTAAATACTATTTTTCTTCACACCTATCCAGTCACAAACTGTTCTGCAGTAAGGTACTCTGACTTACTCCATTGAAACTTGCAAAATTGAATATTTGTCAGGAGCGATAACAGTCTCTTTCTTTACTTAACTGTCCTACCCAATGGAATAGTAATAACCTCCTGTCTCCTTTCACATAAAGGACAGGAGAGAAAATTAATTTCTTTTGAGGAAAAAAAATGAAGGAAAATACTTTCTGTGGTCTCTTATAGCTTGATGAGTGTACTCAGTTACAAACTAACAAATGACTATTAAAATACTGTCACTAAGGATCAGATAGAATTACAGTTACTAATTCCTGTGGAAGTGCTCAGGTGAGTGATTCTTTGAATATTTCGCTCTGATTCTGGCTTCCCAGGATCCTGAAACTGGGTGGAACAGAACTAATCTACTCAAATCAGAACACAACAGAGGAAAACAGAAAACTACTCAAAAACTCTCAGGTTAGCCCAGAAAATTGGATTTTTTTTTGGGGGGGGGAGGTAGATTGGGGGACAAAGAGTAGGGAAAAAGAAAAATCAGTTTTGAGCAGTTAGATGCCAACTTTCTCCTTGTTTGACTAAACAGGAAGAATGGAATCGTGAAAACAGACTATCAAAACAACCACATAATTACTTTTTGGGCTGTTATGCCAATGCAGTAAGCACAAGAATGTAGAAGGAGTCCTTTGTAGGTACATAACAATAACAGTAAAATTCAGTTTCTTTACCAGATTTTGTTTCATGTGCACTGTGTGTCACCTTTGCCTCCTTCCTTTGGGCTAAATAAGCCTACTGCCAGGAAGCCCAGCTGCTTTACCACCAAAGAATTTAATAAACTTGAGCAGATTTTCCTTCTAGATAAACGCTAAAATGCACCAGTAATCTCATCTTTCTGTCTGCAGAAGGAAACTAGCCTTTAATTCATAGAACACATAGTTCCTTAGGAAACAACTAACTTAGGAACCACCATCTTGTAAAACAGTTTTTACAGTCTATGAAGCCTCCCAGGTGGCAGAGAGACACAGAAATGAGTCCCCCCCTTTTTTTTCTTAGAATGGAATCAGCAGCTCTTCTAGCGCTTAAAGGGCTCCCAAGCATCTTATATATATTCTGCACATCAGTTTTAAAATAAATTTTGATTTAATAAAGATTTAGGGCCAAGATTAACAAAAAACCCAAACCAAACCAAAATAAAAAATGAGAACAGAACAACCAACCAAACAAAAAACAGACCTAGAAGTGAGATAACTATCTGGAATGGGGTTAACATGAACACAACTCTTTTCAAACTGGCCTGCAGTCACTAAAATTAACAAGCTAGACAGCTATAGCAATTTAAATTATGTTCTGTGTTGGAAGGCTAGTTTCTCCAATTTCTCTCCAAGAATTCTTAGGTTGGAGATAAAAATCTTGTTAGCTAAAAACATGTTAGCTAGAAACCTACTAGATTATCTCAAATGTTTAAAATTGTCTGAAGTAAGGAAGTAGAGTATTGAGAGACAATGAAACATACAGTAATTATTTAAGTTCACTTAAGGAAAAAATAGAGGAAAATCTCACACTTCCTCTAAAATTAAAGCAAAAACTTTAGTCTTTTTTCAATGGCAATTGGATTCTTAAGCTGTTTAGATATTTAAGAAACCCTGTACAGGTGCCCAAATGACATACCTGAATATATTTGAAAATATGACACCAAATCATTTTTGTATCCCATAGGATCATAATTTTACATTTATGTCTTTTGGATCCACAGTTAAAATGTGCCTTGATGTATAATAACTGATATACCTCTTAACAGAAATAACAGACAAGCCTTGCTTAATTTAATATTACCATAGAGAGTAGAGGAAAAATTAAAACTGAAAAGTGATTTAATTATAAAGACCTTTCAGATTTAAATAGTTTCTTTTCTGACTAGCAGCAAAAGAAAAAAGCACAGATAATTACTGGAATTAAAAAAACTCTCCAAACAATAAAATTTAAAAAAAATCCCTTCAATTGACTACAATTGTTCAAGATATGCATTACATTTTCTGGCATTCATCTTCAAATTTTGATACTATTTAGTAGAACATTTGAACAACATCATCATCTGACATTTACTGAGCTGTGTTTTTAGCTCTGTAAAAGCAAAGTAGAAGTGTACGTTGAAGAAACAGAACAAATGACAAGAATGTGATGTAATTTTTGATAGTACGAAACATACTATATTTGCTGTTCATCATGCAGTAAAAAGATTTGACATCACTAGATAGGAAAGAATCTAAATGATTGGTCTCATGGTACAACACCGGAAAGAGACAGTAAAAGAATCTACATAGCTCATAATCTGATAATCAGAATCTTTCAGAGATGTCACAATCTGCCAGCAAAAACACCTATCTGAAGTCAGTGAGGATGAGAGCAGGGCTGGATTTTGGCTCCCATTTCCTGAAAGAATGCTTTATTCTCCTGCTGTGTGTTAACTCAGATAGGCAGACAAACACCACAAAGCTGCTTGCTCGCTTCTCCCATTCTGCCAGGGGAATGGAGGAAGAGGAAATGAAGGATAAATAAAGAGAAACTTGTGTATCAAGACAAACATTAATGGTAATAATAATTGTTTAATAAGTGAAAGGTAAGTGGAAAGCAGAAGAAAACAAAACAAAAAAATTATGCAAAAGCAATCACTCCCCACCTTCCATGAGTAGAATATTTCCCAGATAGTTTCTGATCTAAAGATGGCTGACCCTCCTAAATGCCTCTCTTTTCCCTTTTATTTGTGAGTGTGGTGTTGGAATATCTCTTTGGTTAGGTCAGCTCCACTGCCTGGTTGTGTCTTCCCAACATATTATGCACCACTCCTTACCTGCTAAATCCATTTATTTTGGGGACAGAGTGAGAAACAGAGAAGTTCTTGATGCTGTGTAAACACTGCTCAGCAAAAGCTAAACATTAATGTGTTACCAGTCTTTTCTTGGTCAAAAATCTAAAGCACAGCCTCATATGATCTGCTATAAAGAAAATTAATTCTATCCAAGCCCAGACTGGTGCACCTTCAAAATGTTTCATAAAAAGTAGATGGCAGAAAACTTGCTTTTCTCCTCACCCAAGTTTAAAAGTAAGGTCACTGTTAAATCCTTTGAGGAACTGGATGCAAACAACAAACAACTATCATCTTGATAAAATCCAGTTCGCAAAATTGGGTGGAAAAAAGGCTGTAGCATTCCTTTTGTCCTGATTCAGTTGTGTAAGAGTATTCCAAATCCATGTTTTTAATTACCTCTCTTTGATAATAATCTGAGATATGGTACATTGTCTTACAATTCAAATTTGAATTCTTGGCTAATGGATATTTACCTGCACTAGGCCTATTTCTGGTGTAAGAGTTAGCAGTAGCAGTCCAAAATGCAGTGAAAAAGGAGCAGTTTCTTTGACAGTCTGTACCTGACACTGTTGGGCCTCTATTCCCTTTCAGGGCAAAATCCAGCGAATTAGTCTACAACGTCTTTGGTGATTTCAATTAATATGGCAGAGTTTGCACTTAAATAGAGCAGAAACTCAGCCACAGCCCAATCTCAAATGAAATCTGTGACTGCAGCAGACAGGGGTAAGAACATGTTTTCTGTGCTGCC
>NW_008240046.1:495677-500384 GCF_000691975.1 Corvus brachyrhynchos
GGAATAGATTCTTCACCTACTTTATTTTCATCCATATGGCAAATGTTTGCCCACATTCCTAGGAAATCTTCTGAACTATGGTAGCCCTTTGAGCGGTCTTAAATTGTGTAGCCAGTCAGCTTGTAACACAGACGTCATTGCACTGATCAACTAGAACATACCATGAGAACTGAAGAGAGGTGGGATTTCAGAGTGTTCTGTAGTATGATCCACTTCTAAGTAAACTTCTGGGAAAGAAAATCATTATTGTTTGGGTAGTTATTATCAGTTATATTGATAGGTATATTTTGAAGGTAATAATTTTAAGGTAACTTGCTTTCATCTCATAGAGGAACTTAAGCACCCAACACAGGGTTTTAGGCAAGGCAATGCCTAAAAGGTAAATAATATGAAATATGAACTGTAAATGGCTAGATACTCTACTCTTCTATTATTTTTATTTCAGTGATAAGAAGGTTTTGATATTTGAAAGCAAAAAAAAAAACACCCCAAAAAATGATGCATTGCTGTTAAATCATGACCAAATTCCCTTGCCATGGACTCGCATGAATATTGTGCTTGTGATGACCTTAGCATGAAAAGGAAAAGATTATACTTCTTTAGCATGCTTGAGTAAATTCTCTAATATTGTTTGTCTTCCCCTTTCATTAGCAAAATCTTAATTGCTAAATTCAGGGTGAAAAGGCAGTAATTTTTTTCAGTGTAGAAAGAACAAATTCCTTGCATTCTTTTTAATTATATAGTAGGCATTACTGTTTTGCTTAAAAGCTTTCATAGCTGAGATTAATGTGAAAAGGAGCACATTATTACTAAGACTTTGTACTCAGTGACTGTTTGAAGAGACCTCAGGTAACATCAAGGACTTTTAACTTCAGTGATTTTAATACAGTTCATATTCATGTTCATGCATTTGCTTCCTTTTCAAATTAAATAATTCATTTACTTCTTCTCAATATATGTCATAAATTGCATTGGGGATTTTTTTTAATTTGGGAGTCTTATCTATTTTATTTTTAAATGATTTTTGAAAGGTGAAGGCTTTATATAAAGTACATAGAAGTTCCTACATTATTTAGACGCCAAGCTTAAAGCAGCTGTAGTTTGGTTATATCTGTCATCTCTACAATTAGTGAGAAGAATAAGTTTCAAGGACAACAAGGAAAGTAGAAATTGTAAAGCACTGCCAAGTCTGATAGCCCAAAAGAGCTGAGGTTGCTGAAGCTCTGTGTTCCCAGGTCCAGCCACTGAGTTTCAGTGCCAGCAGGCACACACTTACACGTACGCACAGCACATACATGCATATGCACACAACGGGTCACAAGGACCAACATACACAGAAATTCATTTTCCATTTCTAAGTGCTCACATGTGTATCAGAAGAGTATCAGAAGTGTTTATGTAAATGAGTTAAGATAATTCTAGTTATCTTAGCATGTGAAAAACCTCGATTCTAGGAATAAACTTGTGTTATAGACTCGTCATATGATTGAAGGACTTGATACCTATATACTCGATGCCTAATAATGGGGATATATTCTTCCAGAAAGTTCAGAACTGAAGGAAACATTGCAATTATAAAATGGAGGTTGAAGAAACATATCCACCTGCTAGAAGATGTGGGTGGGAAATAAACTATTAGAAAGACGATCCATGGCAAGTGATGTTTCCATATATAAGAATTTTAAATACACATATTTATGCCAGAATCATTGGGAGGGCATTAACAATTTCTGTAAGAATACCTTTGGGCTTAATTATCCTGGAAATGATTAAGCCAAAACATCAGCATCTCACCTTCTACATCTTAAACCAGATCAAGAAGTTGTTGTGATTGAATCATTGTCACACTAATTCATTGAGTTCAAAGAAGCTTCTAGATAGGCAAAGGTTGCAGTTTCCAGTATGACTTGTTTCTGTCATTTACAAATGAACAGCCTTTTCAAACCTTCCTTGCCTCTGTCATGCTGAATAGTCTGGCTGTCACTCTTGGACTGGATTACATTGTTGAAAGCAAATCTGTGTCACTGACCTTACTAGTGAGGCTGAGGATGCCATGGAATGTCATTTCAGGGGACAACATTCAGAAGTTCTCCATGAGACTTGTTGTCACTGACACACCAACTATGAGCTAGCGACGATAAATTGTCAGAATTAATGAATGCTGAAATACATTTCAAGAGACATTTTCTACTGAGGGCTGAAAAGAGGGTTAACAGATAAGTAATCCAATTAATGCTATTGCATGTATATAATACATGAAATATACTTTAGAAAGGAGATGGAATGTTTCTGGCTTTTCATTTGGAAAGCTCCTTCCCAACATCTAGCAACTTCAGTGAAAGACTATTCATGAATGCCCAGTGCTTATGAAAAGGAGGCCACTAGTGTACATAGCTACATAAGGTTCTAGGATTCTCCCATGTTCTCTTATTGTCATTATTAACTTCACAGAAGAATTTAATATTTTTTAAAGTTTTGAATCAGAATAATTTGCAACAAGGAGTATACTGCATGCAACTGAATTAGCATTGAAATCTAAGAATTTGTAGAAAGTACAGAACATTAAGATTTTCATCTGCTGCAGAGATAAAGAGGTATCATAAAATTAGGTCTAAATTGTATAAGGTCTTAAAGAAGATGAATATCTTATATCTAATGCACTGTGGAAGAGGGCATCAATGCCTGGATTCTTCATTGATGTGTTGCAGAAGAAATAAGAGATGAGGAAGATAATTATAGCGGCTATGATTTTAATAGATTAAAGAGCTAAGATTAGCATCAGACTACAGAAGTTGCAGTAATCAAGGTAAAATTTAACCTGACACTCAAGTAACTAGCAATAGTATATGGAACTAAATAACTCAGTAAATTTTTCAGCATTTAGTTTTTCAGAATGAAGCTTTTACTGTAGTTTATCTTCAAGGATATTTATTCACTGCCATTACTTCAGTTATGATTCTCAGGGTTATTGGAGAAATGTAATGGGAACATGAGCACGGTAAAACTAGAATTTGCCAGATAATGCCACAGCAGGCCAAACTTAAAAAATGAGAGTGTTTCCATATGACAAAATGACTGTGTGATTACAGTGCACTTTAATCTACAAGTACCAACTTGATTTCATTCATGTAAACACCATAACTATCAATGAAGATGTCAGCTTAAGTTCCTGCTAACAACCCTAGCAGAAAGTTGCCTGACCATTACAAAGACCTCCCTACTGTATTCATGTTGTCTCTTTACTAGTTCACTTAAGCTCATATAACTTTGCCACCTTTTTTTGAAATCATGCTAAAGAAAACTCAGTACATTTAACTGAATGATATTCCTTTCAGTGAAAGAATCACTGACTGGAGTCACAGCCTCTTTGTATCACTGGCAAATGCAGAAATTGTACTGTGATACTATGCTGACCTAAGGTGCTCAAAGACCCTGGCCAAAGGGATGGCGCTTCTAGCACGTCTGCACAGAAGCGGAGCTCTGTGCCTCTGTCCAGTCCCCTCTTGCTCTGTGGCTGGAAGAGTCTTGAGTAAAAGGTCTGGTTTGTTAAATCCCTTCAGACCAAGGTAACGCTGCTACCTAGCAGAAGCTTTAACACAGTTACAAAATGAACACATTTATATCTAATGCATTTATAATACACTCAGTTCTAACAAAATCTATCTTTTTGTTCAGTGTGTCACAAATACTTAGGATTTCACAATACATATCACAAATATAGTTTTCTCTTTCTAAGTTTTTTTTCTTAATAAAATAAAGGTTAGATTAATCCCTAAAGTTGTTTTCCTCTGTTTAAAAGCACATCAAGTTGAACAGTTGTTAATTGCATTTTGGAAGGTCTGGAGTTTATTAGGAGGCAGGTTTGGCAATACTTGCAGTTTGCTTCGTAACATTCTCACATTTAAATGAACTAGCTCAAGCAGCTAATAGAATGTAAATAAAAATATCTTCTTATATAATGTTTTCACTACAGTTTTCTTTTAGTTAAAACATTTGTTTAGGTAGCACATTTAGAACCTGAGATCTGGTGCAATGTCAAATGTTCTACTGGCAGCATGATACTAGCATGGATGAAAAAGCACACTGTGTACAATTCTAGAAAGTCTTTTTAACATTCAGCTCAAATAGAACTAAAGAAGCTTTATAATGGTGTTTGTAAAGCCTCTTCACTCGTGAACAAAACTATGACAAACAGGAATCACATCTCTTGCCCCTCTTAACTGCCTAAAGCTATAAACAGACACCTCTGCAGGTGCTGATATAGCAACATCAATCTATCCCTTTTTCACTGGCTAGATCTTACCCCTTTTCACAGCTCAGCTGGTAAAGTGTTTCTGGCAAATTCTGTCTAATCCACATTCAGAGCAAAGCCAGTGAAGTTTCCAAGTGATACAGAAAAACACACCAGGCTGTTTATAATAGAGATTAACACCAGATCTGCTACCAACAGGTTAACAAGTGGGCTTAAACTGTGCATACCTAGATCTCAGCTTGCCTGTCTTAGAAGTAGTCCTGAGATATCTACTACTTGGTTGGACATTCTGAGTGTCATAGACTCCAGCGTAGAGAGGACTAGGAACAATAGCTATCAGCACAGCTAGATGTGAAAGAGGATATCTGTCCTGAGCCTCAAGCCAACCATTTAAATTGCTTGTGTTTACCTGGCTGCTTTTGCCTGAAGAGGGAGAGGGAGCAGGCACAGGAACC
>NW_008240046.1:500475-504888 GCF_000691975.1 Corvus brachyrhynchos
GCTGGAGGTTACTGCCCTCCCAGTTCTGCTGGCAAAAGGGTAATAATGAGCAGCTGGAGGGCATAACTGCAGCAAGGGGGGTCTTCCACCTGCATGCCAACTAGTGAGATGGCTGTCTACAATCCATTTGACTGATCTAACTCTGCTAGCTTTACTGTGTAATACAGACCTAGGTTAATTAAAGTTGCTTTCCAAATTGCTCCTTGTATAAATCCTTAAATTTCTGTGATTTGATCTCTATTTTTATTTACCTATATTTTCTGGGTGAATGTTCCTTTGTATTAGTTTGTATTATTAATAAATAATATAGCATATTTTATCTTTTTGCAGCACAAAACCTTTAGATAAAAGTATGGTATTGTGACTTTTTTCCTAAGCTTAATGCTTCTCCATTACTTCTGGACTAAAGGGGGGGTTGATGCTTACAGGGCTGTGAGACTTGTGATTGGGTGCAGGAGAAGAACTTTTGGGAATTGTACAAGACAATGAGATGTTCAGAGAAGGACAAAAGGAGAGGAAAGGGTGCCTGAGGTGTTTTGGGGAGTAGCTCAGGAAATCATTTAGGCTGCAATAACATAATACTTCCAAGTCCACCACTATGCCCTGTCCCTAACCATAACATCTATATGCCTTTTAAAACACCTCCAGGGTCTCAGCTGAGCCACTTCCCTAGGAAGTTTGTTCCAATGTTGGATAACCTTTTCAGTGAAGGACTTTTTCCTTACGTCCAAGCTAAACCTTCCCTGGCACAACTTTAGGCTGTTTCCTCTTGTTCTGTCATTTTTCACTTGGGAGAAGAGTCTGATCCCCACCTCACTACAACCTTCTTTCAGGTAGTTGTAGAGAGCAATCAAGTGTACCCTGAGGCTTCTTTTCTCCAGGCTAAACAACCCCACCTCCCTCATCTGCTCCTCATAAGGCTTGTTCTCTAGAGATGTAGGGAATAGGAGAGGATGGTTACTTGCACAGTGCTGGTCAGTGCACTTGCGTGACCATGCCCTATACTCCATCACCACAGTCGGTCTTGTTTTCTCATTAAATTCTAACTATTTTCTTGGGTGAAGGGCTCTTTTCATGTGCGCATGTATGTGTGTGGGAAGTCTAAGAGCCAGTGACTGGAGTGCCAGAGAGTCTGTGTGTCTGGGTCACCAGCAAGAATGATGAGTGTTTGTACCCAAGTCAGTGTATGATTACAAACGAACAACAAGTCAGCCTCGCTGGTGAGTAGGTGGGAGCAGATACACATGTGAGGGCTCTGGAGATTGACTGTGTGACATCCTTGTGTATATGAATATCTCGGTGAAAGGCAAAGGGGGAGCGGGAGGGTCTGGGACTAGTGCATCCAATACCTCTTTATTTGAAGGGATACATATACGTGTGTGTGCAGGTCTGAAGACCTGTAGCTAGAGTGGGGTTGTGGCCTTCAAGGTGGCATGGCCAGGTGCTACCAAGTGGGAAGCCTGGCATCCAGGGGCAGAAAATGGGCAGACCAAGTGTCTGATCCCATACAATGGATGAGTGAACACTATATACTTGTATGTCTTCCCACTATTGGATCTTTATCCCGGTCAGCCAGAGAAGGGAATGGAATGAGGCTGTTGGTGGTGTTTGTGCTTGTGCAAGTGCTGCATGTGCCTGCAGGTGTTGATCAGTGTAGCTGGCTCTGTATACAAGGTAGCATCCATTGTGCATTATGTTTATGTGTGTGCCTACTGAGAATACATGGTACTGGTGGTACCAGTGTCAGCCTTGATCTCTTGAGGTTAGATTTGACAACTCTCTGTCAATATATGTACAAAATGGCATTTAAAGTCCTTGAGCTTTAGGTATGCTAAAAACAACTTATCTACACAAGTTGTATGCATGCTATATTGAATGTATGTATTAATTTTTGAAGACATTATGCAAATTCTTTTTTTCATACAATTATTTTATTCTGTATTTTTTATAAAATATTTCTTACACAGGTTAAGCTATATAAGTTCTTAAAGCAATATGTATCACTATTCTGAAGACATAGGCCCACACATGAGATATTTTAATGGTAGTGATAAGGTGCTCCCAGCAAATGTCATGAAGATGGATAATGGAGAAAGGACTGACAGCCAAGATGGGGATTGTATCACCTGAAGTACTACCTGTCTTGCTGCCACTAGAAGACTACCCTGATACTAAGTAGCAACAGCCCCTGTACAAATGCCTGTCTTCAGAATTATCATCACTACAAATGACAATGCTACAGGAAATTAAGGTACACTGGAAATCATGCAAGGAATTGAAATAGCTTTCCTGGATTCTAGATCCAAGTCCCTTTGGCCTGTAACCAATCAAGATGAAATCTAATTAGGTGTTCTGCATACATGTCTGAGAGACCATAGTAATATTCCTATGAAAATGAAATATTAAATTATAAATATAAATTGATTAAAGACTGTAATTTCCTCTTGAATACGTGGAAAAATATATTTACTTCAATGAGAATTACAATTCTTCTATCACAAAGTACAAACAGCAGGCTGAGTCTTCTTAATTATGAGCAATAATTATATTAAGGTCAATTTTAATTTTAAATATTTTAACTTTGCTTAGAAACAAGTATGTAACTATGAGTTTATGTTTTGAGGGATTTTTATGTTGCTTGTTTAAGAACCAGCTTTGTACAGAAGACCAAACCTTGAAATATTTAAATGTGATTAAATTGATTTAATATATGATAGTCCCAAATGTATGTCATTCCTGATGTTCAGCTGCCACACACAAAATTTAAAGATAAGTAATATGATTACAATCAGATTAGTGAGTCTACACAAGTTAATGAGATTGCAAATCTATATGAGTGAAAACTGCACTTCCTAGAGAGACCACTTTACATATCATTAGCTTAAAATGGATTTTCAACACTCATATAAGATACTGACTGGCAAATCCAACCTTTTTAATAACACGGTATAAGTCCAGAAAACCTTCTATTTGCTGGGACACAGGCTACTAGCTATTTCCTGCTGGAACTTTTCACCTGATATTTAGTTTAAAATGGAATCATTCATGTAGATTGGTCACTGATGAAATTGGAAGAAGCAGGCTTTTAGGGCACAGAGAACTTTTGTTTTCATTGTGTCTGGGCACCAGGAATAAACAGAAGTATCATCATTATAAGAAGTACCACATATATGGTCAAATAAAATTACACATATTCAAAACAGTATGCAGCTGCATGGGGGTGCAGTAAAATAAGGGATAGTAAAGTGTGTATATATATATATATGTAGATATAAAATTATGCTACTCCATTAAAAAACTCCGTAAGCCAAAGGAGTGCACTAAGTTTGCAGTCCTTGAGAGGAGACTGCTTTAAACCTCAGAGAATTTGCTTTTCAAGGATGGACTTCCTGTTGGCTTCAGTATTAATTCCAAAACTTTCCTGAATCTGTACATGTAACAGTTTTAGACATCACAGTTAGGTTTAGTTTATACGCTGCATAAAATGAGTCTAGTCATGCTCCAATGGCACAGAACTTTGACACTAGCAACAAAAACACAGAACTAGACAGAGCCTGAAACTGACAAAAAAATACCTGGGCATTTCAAACTGGAGTTAGGATAAATTGTATTTTAAGTTCTGGTAAGAAGGAGAAAAAAAGGAATCATATCTAAGTTTGGTACTTAACATCCACTCTTTCAATCTCAATGAAATCTCCTGAAATTTGACTTGATAAAGCTCATTGCAGACTAAGTTCCTTTAAATAGGCTTTACTATTATTGTAATGAAAAATGTTAAAAATTATGACATTTAAACAATGGATTCTTCATCACTCAGAATCTTTATATCAGTATTCACTTCTTTGGAATGATATGCTCTAGGTCATCAAATATTGCAGGTTAGACAGGGAAATTATAATGGAAGGAATTTCTCCTGAATATCTTCATGAAATAATACTACTTTAAGTTGTGAATTTTAGAAAACATATTCAATTTACTTGGGGCCATCAAATTATCAAATCTCCAGAATTTTTTGATCTACCTAATATAAGTATCCTCTTTTTTTTTTCTTTTTTTTCAAGTACTTATCGGATGAAGACACTATATATTCACTACATTTTACGGTAGTTTTACAATGTCCACAAAGTATGAGCCATTAAAAGTATTTAAAAGCCATTAAACCCATAAGTGGCCTAGAAATGAACCCCATTATGAGCTTTAATGGATTAATTTATTATGTTTTTGTCTTTCTTAATGCAAAACAATCATTATTTTTAGGCTTGAATGAGTATCACACTATTAGCAAGCATTTTATTATTGCTTTCATATTACATTATTTTCTTTCAAAAAATTCAAATTTATCAAAAAATGTGGACAAGCAATAACTATTTCAAAAGCAAATTCTTTCACACAAAATAGATTTTTTAAATTTAT
>NW_008240046.1:504905-506938 GCF_000691975.1 Corvus brachyrhynchos
AAAGTATAGACAGTAGCTCTGCCTTTTATACATTCCCATACAACTAGACAATCAGGAGAAATATGAATCAAAATATGTTTTGCTATTTTTAGAAATCTCATTGTAAGGATCTCTGTATCATTAAGGGTGCTGATCAGAACAGAGTTTGAGTATTTTATGGGAAACATCAATTTATGAAAGTGGCATAAAAGAGGAGGCCTACAAAGAACATAGTTCCTGCCAAAATCAAGAAAGACAGAATGCAAAAATCTCGTAGCTATTAAACTTAAAGGTAGGCTATATATCTTCAAAGTAGGTTTTTTTTTGCAAATATACAGCTAGGACAGTTGAGATGGGCATATGCCTTTAGTTATTTGGATTTTTATGAGTAAAGTCTGTAGCTACTCAAGTATTGCATTAGTTTTTTGGCAGAGAACACAAAGAAACATATCAGTGTCTCTAAAATCAATATCCCAAAATATCTTAGGAGAGAGGCTTTCTAAAGGGTTCTTCTAAGAAGGAAAAAAATTTACATGTCACATCTAATTCAGCAACAATGTCTCTCAAATGCTTTACCAGCAGGTATTCACACTTGGAAATGTACATCAGGACACACAGAGTAATTTATTTTACTATGTTCCAAGGTCGGAATCTTCATACCATTTTATTCCATTTCACAAGGGTAAGAGTATAACGTTTTTAATAAATACATTAAATACAATGTAAAACCATCCAGCTTCTATACTAGCAGAAAGCTCAGGATAGTACTTTCACTTCAGGGTGATATAAACCTGCTTTGCAGCAAATATATTTAAGGATTATAATTAGTAGGGTCACAAAAGTGATTCAAGTTAGGTTAAGAATCACTTAATATTTGCTTCTGATAGATGAAGACTGACAAGGTTCTGCTTGTCACCAAGAGATGAATATAATACAAAGAACCTTTGTTGCAGTGGGGATCCTGCAACACGCATATATCAAACCAGGAGTCCCGTGGAAAGGAAATATATATGGACAGACAGATTCTTGCTAGATGTTTCAGAGATGTTTATTTCTCCAGCCGCATGGCCGGAGCTCTGCCCAGGAACTGTTCCAGTCACGGGACCAAGGGTCCTTCTGCCCGCGCAGGGAACACAAACCAACCAATGGGAACAAGGCTGAGCAGGAGCAGGGAAGCCCCGTGTCTGTGCCCTCAGGGCCCCTCTCCCAGGGCTACACGGCAGGGGAGGGACCCCAACACCTCACCCATTTTATTTTAATAAAAGGAGAATGAAAACAACTGGATAAACATAACAAGAACAGTTTCAAAACAAAACAAGCCACCCTCCTGAGTCTTTAAATGTCCAAACAGATTCTGTGGAACATCTTAGGGCTGACAGAAGGGAGACAGGACTCTCTGAGCATGCTTTGTGGGGAAACTGAGGCAGGAGAGGGTTTAACTTCTTCCCTCCCCCTTTTCATCCCCCACTCGGCATTGGAAAGGGATTTTTGGGGAAACAATTGGCAAAAGCATGGTTTTGTGAGGGAAACCATGGATGAAAAAACGGATTGGGAATACACTGGGGGTAATAGGACATAGGGTAAAAGGGAAAGGTGGGATTAGGAAAGGGAAACTGTAGGGGGGGCTTACAATGGAGATATTGTCTAATATGACTACGATTTTTTGCATATATACTGCCTTTTACAGAAACACCATCAGGCCCAGTGACCTGCGATGCTTGTAACCCTTTTCTACCTCGTATAATTTTGAATTCCACGACTTCTCCATCTCCCAAGCTTGGGATGCATTTTTCAGGGTTATTCTTTTTAATAGCAGTTCTATGCACGAATATGTCTTGCTGGTTGTCACACCTTGTTATAAAACCATAATTTTGCTTAACATTATACCATTTTACTATCCCTAAGATCTTAGTTACTATGATCTTTTCCTTTTTCCGAGTGGCTGCTGTTTTCTGTCTCGCTGCGTCTGTGCTCTCTCCTTTGGTCGCTCCCGTGTTGGAATTGTCGGGGCTGCTGGTGCCTGCGCGCTCTTCCCGGGGTCGCGTTCGGGGCTG
>NW_008240046.1:507819-515977 GCF_000691975.1 Corvus brachyrhynchos
AGGAACTGTTCCAGTCACGGGACCAAGGGTCCTTCTGCCCGCGCAGGGAACACAAACCAACCAATGGGAACGAGGCTGAGCAGGGGCAGGGAAACCCCGTGCCTGTGCCCTCAGGGCCCCTCTCCCAGGGCTCCATGGCAGGGAAGGGACCCCAACAAACCTTTATTTGTGAATCAGTGTCACTTTTTAATAGGAGATCAGGAAAAGTTTAAAATAAAATCAGAAAGTGGGGTAATAGTGGAAAAAGTCTGATACAACTTTTCAGATGAAAGATCATCTTCAGATGTGAAAATCATGAGGAAAAAAGCTAAAAAACATTACAAGTCTGTGTGTTAAAGGAAAAACAAAGGAAGGAACGATAGGTATGCTGGGAAACGTTACTATAATTTCAAAAGCTTAAGTGCATTATTTTCTTAAAGGAGATCTCTACTACCTTCCTACATTGTGTATGTCAATCACAAACTCCTTTTTTAGTTTGAGTCTCATACGATTTTATTCAGAACTTCTTTAGCTGCTAGGGCATAGGAATTAAGGGCAAGTCTTTTAGATGTCCTGTCACATCCAATAATTCTGCATCATAACTTACACAGCTTAAGGATTTATAAACAATTCCAGACTGTATTATTAGAAAATTAATGATGATATTATAAAAATAACTCAAATTATATTCACTAGGATATGGGTCAAGGTTAAACAAGAAAATGTCACTTGTACAGGTGTGACAGTTTATAGCAGTTCCAATAGGGAAAACCCTTAGGCAAGTAGAATTTAAATTGGACACAGACACCTACCTGAAAAAAAACTTTGAAGTTACTGGGCTGCAGCATGATGTACAAATACTGGAATACAGGGTGTCAAGCAGGGTTCATCGCTTGATGATAAATTGCCTGGAGCATCTCAGAAAGAAAGTAAAGGAAGTAAAGTTTAAACAAAGTTTTCCAGAGTTTGTAGGAGAGAAGAGTAGGATATTGTAAAGTGTTAAGATTTGGTGGCATTAAAGGATAAAAAATAAGGCACTAAGTGTAGCATGACTTTCAGAATTTATAGAAAACATTGGAAGATAATAGTACTGTGGGAATAGCACCAAGAAAGGATAGCTTCAGAGACTTGGTGAAGTACTTCAGTTTAGCAGCAAACAAAGTTCTTTCCTTATCCATGTTGTTTCACATACTCAGAGCGGAGTTTCAGTTGACAGCTATCCTTACATATTGAACATGTGGAATCACATTAGGCTGTTTTGGTTTGAGAAATTTATTTTAAATAGTTTCCTTTTAAGTATAAGAGCTTGGGTCTATTCAAAACCAGAGTTAGCATGAAAAGATATCTACATCTTTTCTGTGACTCACTGAATAAAGAACAGTTTCATGGATGAGAGGAGCTTGAGTTGTTAAAAAAAGAGAAGTTCCCTCACATCTAAAAAGTAAAACCCAGATCACAAAAAATAATTTTGACATGAACGTTAATGAAGGACTAGGCTAAAATCTGTGTGACTAGCAGATGGCAAAATTCCTGGCCTCTCTGAAAGTAAGCCTCTGCTATTGATGGGTCCACATAAGAGCCACTGGGCGGCCATGGTTCAACACAGTAGGATTTCCACTGGGTCTCACTATCATAAAGGAGACACTTCCCATGTCTATGCCCACCCATCATCACAATTTTTTTAGCTATAACAACCTTATTCAGAGAGTTTATATGGAAAATATAAACCATAGGGTCTCCTGGGGTACTAAACCCAGTTCTGTAATAATTGTACTATACTTGCTGCTTTTTTTACTGTCTTCTTCTGGGGCTTCTTTCAATCCCTGTGTAAGCCAGGAAGTTTCTTATTTTATTTGGTTTAATTTCCAGCCTATTCCTTTGCTCTTAGAGAACAGATCCTTGTGAATCTGTATTTTGCCTCTTACAAGCCCAGCTGCAATACACACTCTGGTTTTGGTAAAGCTTCTTAAAAAGTTTTGTTTGCTTACAGATCACTTCTCCTCTTGTACTGTCTGGAGTATGATTCATCAGAAAAAAGATTTAAAGAATAAATTTCTTATGTGAATGGTATTCATGATTTGTTTATTGAAGTAATTTTTAACTTTTATTTGGTCTTGGCCTTGTACTTCTCTCAATATCCTCATTGTTTATGGGCATAAATAATTAAATCTTGTATTATACAGTTTTGCAGAAGTTAGATTTCCATTTCTAAGGAAAAATAATGTGTTCATTGTTAATTGAACTATTCATTTCAATTAATACAGTTGATTTGATAATTAAGATAACAAAATCTGTTATTCAGCTAGCACTTAAAATAAGTCAGTTTTTAACTCCACTTAAAATGAGTCAGTTTTTAACTCCGTTTTGGGTTGCAGTTCAGTGGGACCCTATATCTGTGCAGTTAGCAATAACAAAGTTATTACAGTGTTATGAATGAATGATGTGGATTTAAATAAGTTCCTGCCTTTTGCCAGGGCCTCTGGCAGCTGGCAGTTGTGTTATTGAGGTGACCAGCACCCCAAGACCCACCCTCATTTCCAAGTTCTTTAATAATTGCTGATTTGGTCTATTATAAAATGGATTCTTTCTGAATAGACAAAAAACTAACAGACATAAGACTTAAAACAGACTATTACTACACAGGAATAAGACAAAAGGGGGTATAAATATTATACACGCAAGGTTAAAGGTACCATGAAATTTACTGGTAGTGAAGAAATAATGTAACTTAGGATCCAGTGTTTCTTACCATCCAGTTCCTGATGGAGCACACATCGAAATCCTTTCCCTCAATTCCCAGGAAAATAACTATGGAATTTGCATCCAGACTCTGGGTAAAAGTCTCACATGCTTTCAGGGCATGTGGGTAGAAGGCTTCTCAGGGTGTGTGTAGGAGACTTCTGCCTCTGTGATAAATTGTAGTACTTTTATCGTGTAAAACAGGCCTTTTGGTCACTTATGTTTTTTATCTCTTTCCACATCTGTTAAGGTGGCAGAACTTTTGGCACCAGGAGATGATACCTGCTGGGCCTTGCCCCCCTGGGTTCTCTCTCCTATCTGCACCGGCCACCTGTGGTGGGGAGAGGGGTGATATGCCCTGCCACATACAGTCAGAACTCAGACATTTCTCTTTATGACATCTTTGTGGGTCTCACTCTTTACCCCATACAATTTCTTGCAGCATACCTACTTAGCATGCCTGAGAAATATCTGAGAAATGCAGGTATAGTGCTTGTTTTCTCTATATAGTTTTATATCTATGGTGCTTTTCTCACCAAAGAAAACACAAAGCCAGAATAAATTTCCTCACCAGTTGTGTTAAAATGTGTTATTCTGTAGAAAAGAATTTTTAAAACTTTGTGTTAGAGAAGGAACCAGTGGTCCAGTAACACATGAAAACAAACAAATTCAACTTTTTGGCTTAATGTAAGTACATAAATTCTATATTGCCCAAATAAGAACATTATCTTCTTTTATTAAGCTATGAATTGTAATAGGAAAGATGAGAACCAAATCTAATCATGTAGCCTGACTCTGACAGTAGACTGGAGTTTGCTAGCTGATACTTTAGGAAGTGTATAAAACAAAGGCAGTCTTAGATGATGCTTCCTAGATAGCTTCCTAGCCTCTAGGAACTAAAGCTCATGGATTTAATACTTTGAGACAAAAATATAGTAGATAGTTTGCATAAGATTTTATACCACTTGTACTCTGAGAATTCTGTTATAGTCCCCACTGTAAGAATAACATGAAAGATGATTCATTTTGAGACCAAATCTAAACTTCATAAGACTGTCCACAAATTTGCATGAAACACCTATTTGCATAAAACATAGAACAGTTAATTTTACAGGGAGAAGAATGCAGATCTTTATTCTTGATCAGTGTGCTGACAAGAAGAAAAAATTGTTCCATCAATGTTTTTTTCCCAGCACAAATAAACTTAATCAGATGACATTTCATAATAGAATCCAGAGGCAACACAGCTTTATCTGGAAGATTGAAGAATGTTCCTCTAACATCAGCATACTGTATAACCTGGCAAGATACTGAGCTGAATGCCAGGAGGTGTTTCCTGGGTGACGGTTTCCACCATAAGTATAGTGAGACTCATGAAGCTATTTGCTAAAAACATGAGTCTTTTTCCTTTAAGAAAAAGGTTAGGGCTGTAGTTAAAAGAAGTAAAATTTCAAAAAATTCAAGTAAATTTCTGTATGACAAGATTCAAAGCTAACTGCTGTTAGTTTTTTCGTATGAATTATCTACGTGCAACTATGTACTGAGATCTCTCAGATTCACCTCAGCCTTCATTGAGAAATAGTGAAGAATTATTTCACTCTGATCACTTCATCAGACCGTAGAAAAAGAGCAGAACTTCTATAACATCTTATGTCTTATTCTTAGATAGGTCTCTAAAACGTGGAATGAAAACCATCTTGGTGATGCTTATTTCTCTACTATGTCTCTTGTAAAAAAGCTCATATATGATGTAAAATTAGATTAAATTAATTCACCTTGGGAATGCAAGATCTAAGTGTCTTGTTACTTAGTGAGATAATTTTGGATCCCAGTCTAAGGCTCCTTACAGTTCACCTGAAATACTTAAACCTAAATATTAGTCAAAGAGGATTGACTTCCATTCTGTGGAAAAAACCTAGAATTTGGGATCTGGGGACATAGATCCTTTATGATTTTTTGCTTTAAGCTACAGTTACAGTCTCTGATAGGAGCCAATAAATTTTCCCAATTTTGAATGTTATCCTCAGATATTGCCAATCTATTCACAGTCAATAGTAAACTTACCTTCATTCAAAATATGTCCTTGTACTTCTCTTCTTTCCCTCTTGCTCGTTTAAAGGCTTTCTTAGAGTAGTAACCCTTTACTAGTTTAGTTTTGATTGGTTTTCTTTTTTTGTAAATTTTCCCATCATTTCAAGGTATTTTAAGACAATTTTGTCCTGTTACAATATTTAAACTTACTTCCTAAATGACACGGAATAAGCTAATTGTTTATGGTTTTTGCTCATATCTTATGGTTGAACCAAAACACACTTTCAGGTTTTTCCCAATGATTTGATCAAAATTACTAATATAATAGAAACTAAAGGCTTTGTATGAACATTAACTTCTGATTGTTGTCTTTCAGATCTGTTATGCAAAGTACTTTTCACTGTCTCCAAGGAGATATATCTGATATTTCAGAAAAGTAAAAATTCAGTGTATACCCAACACTTGCATCAATTCTAATTTCAAATAGTTTAAGTTTAAATAAGGATTTGTTCTACTTGTACTTCCAGATCTATATTCAGTCCTTTCACAGGGTACATTGTATAAATTATGACAGTACATGGATTATTTTTGGTGCATCCTTACATAAAAAAGAATGGAGGAGGTGGACTTTCTATTCCTTAGATTATAATTTGTTTCTCAGTTTCGTATTAATTTGGGTGTCCTTGCTGGGAAAGAAGCATTAATTGTACACGTATCACCTCTGAATTACTTCTCTGAAGTCAGGGATTAGTCACTGGGTTATTCTGCATGCATAAAAACATAAAAAATTGGCTCTCAGATTCTAGCTGTGATATTAGATTTACTAGAGAAGGTGGCTTTCAATCAAATCAAGCCTTTAAAATGTAAAAAGTAGCATTGGACAGAATGTGACCTCTTAGCCTAGCTTGTCTTTTTTCTTACCCAGATGTTACATAAGAAAAGAAATAAACCTCTTCAAGCCTGCATTATGTGTACAGTTTTCTTCCTTACTGTCACGAGAGTGGTAGTATTAAGGACATAGTTCTCCAACCAGAATTGTGACTTAATAATCCCCTTTCAAGTGTAATGAGCTAAAAGGACATGAATTCCAGAATTCATACTTGATTTGTTTTTCTTTATGTTCACGAATTAAGAAATGAACAAAGTCTAGTAAAGTAGTAGATGTGAGCAAAACAAATTTTCTTATCAAAGTCCTGTTTTTCCGAACAAGAGAGACAAAAGATGAGATCATCTATATACCAGAAATTATGTGATTGCCACAAATCCTCAGATCACAACTGTTTTATATTTCTCTATGAATTCTGATGTCAACAAACTATATTTTTCTCAGGTCTCAGCCTACCACAACCCAAATAATTTTAGAGAAGGCTCTGTATGTGTGCATGTGAATAAAACTTGTGTTTTCTTCAGCTTCAATTTGTGATCTTCAGCTGCCAAGGCAGCATCTTCATACGCATTTTTGTTTTATATTTTGTTGAGTGTACATTTATGGAGAAGGACAGAACCCCTTTGTGCATGCACAATTTATATATAGCTTTGTTCTTTCAGCTAGGCTGGTCAAAACTTGTCAGTGAACATTCAAAGGAAGCATTGTAATATATAAAATAACCGCAGAGGGAGGGAATAAATGCTGTTTAAGATATTGAATTGTTGGAACAGAGCCAATAATGCAATTGTTATTCAGTTACATTTTCAGATGACTCATCAGATCTTCTACTAATCCATGTTTTAAGTCTCAAGGAGTATGATTTTTAAAATCTCCTGAACACAAGAAGAGAAATAATTTTTAAAAACACAATAATATTGAGGAAGCCACCATTTGGATCTGTTTCTACTGTGATGCAGTAGCTTCTACCAATGATAAATCTGGAAAGATGAGTAAATACGGTAATCCTATTTCTTATTTTACCATGAAAAATGAGATGGAAACAGAAAAAACTTGGGCTGTTCTGTAACAGTGATAAAGAAAATTGCCCTTGAAACGAATTTAAATCAGTTATGTTTGGGAAATGAAAGCTTAGCTATAAAAAGAATTTATAAAAAAAAAAGCATTATATGCCTTCATTTTTTGCAAAGCTTGTGCTTTTATTTGTGGCTTTTCTTTTCCTTCCAACTGCTGTTCCATGGTAATGATTTCTACTTTTTTGTGTGTGCTCCTCCATTGTCTTTAAACTCAGAACTGCAAATCAAATACCATCTTATCTAACACTAAGCTAAAGAGACCCGTCTTTGCCAAAGTCATTGTCAGCAATGTGTTCACTTCTGTGCCAACAAATTTACCCATTAATAAGTGATAAAATTGCTCTTTTCTTATTACTTTTTTCTTTCATCTTTTATTTATTTATTTATTTATTTTAAGGCAGCTAACAGTATAAACAAACTGTTACATAGTATTAGACTTGACACAGGAAGAAATTAGTCTAATCCATTAGTGTTATACATTTTACAACAAAATGAAAAAAAGGAAATGGGTTTCATTAGTATAAAAAGAAACAAAACCACAAAAACCACCATAGTGAAGAACGCTAATGGCCTCTGTGGAAACAGTGTGGATATTATCTTTTTAATTGCTTATGTTTCCACCTTAACAACAGCAACATACGATGTGAAAAGTAATGTGAGCCTGAGAATGCATGATGGCAAAGGCCAAGATGGAAAATATCCCTAGGGAAAGTTTCCATTATTTTCGACATATTAAATGGTTTCTGCTTTTATTCATGTGTAGCAGAGTAAAAGGAAAGGCTTGCCTGCTAAATTTAACTGCTGATTCTTCTCCATAAAATGAAAATTTTTGGTTCTATTTTAAGCTGCTGGGTTGGGGGGGTGCGAAGGAAACCCTAGTTCAACAGTGCAGTTATTACAGTAAACTTCCTTTTAGTACTATGCAGTTTTTGATTCGTAAACTGAGTTTAATTCACCTGTTCAGTTAGGAATTAGTCGGAACAGTAGTTAAAGCAGTAATAGAAGAAATAAGAAGTATTTTAGATGTTCGCTTTTTGGTTATTAACCTATACCTCCACTAACTGCCTTCATAAAGCTAGAACTTCAACCATAATGCTGAAGAATTCATAGAATGATTTGAGTTGGAAGGGACCTTTATGGATCATTTAGTTTCAACATCCCTGTCATTGACAGAGATAGCTTCCATCAAACAGGTTGCTCAAAGCCTCATCCGATCTGAACTTCAACATTTCCAGGGATGAGACATGTTGGGGTGGCTCAGCCTGCTCTCGGGCTGAAACCATCAAATGTCAGTCACCAGAAGAGATCACTGCGGTCTCGGTTACCTCCCCCTGGGTGGCTCCCAATCCTAAATTACCTCCCCCTGTTCCAGAAAGTTCTCCCTTTTGTAGTTATTAATTGGTTCCCTGTTATGACTCCTGCCTCCCTGTTTTCCCCATTTGTTCTG
>NW_008240046.1:516179-528396 GCF_000691975.1 Corvus brachyrhynchos
GGCCAACGCTGCGTCCCCTCTGCCCGAGGGCACGCCGGGGCTTGTGCTGACAAGCCCCCGGTTGCATTAGGGACATCTACAATTCCTCTGGGAAACAAGTTCCGGTGCCTCCTCACCCTCTAAGTAAAGAATTTATTCCTTATATCTAGACTAAATCTATCATCTTTCAGTTTAAATCCTTTCCTCCTTCTCCTGTCAGCTTTCCTGTAGGCCCTCTTAAGGTACTGGAAGGCTGCTATAAGGTTTCTCTGGATATTTCTCTTCTGCAGGCTGAAAAACCTCAGCTCTCTCAGACTGTCTTCATAGGAGAGATTCTTCAGTCCCTTGATCTCTTCGTGGCCCTCATCTGGACTCCCTCCAGCAGGTCAACATCCTTGTTGCGCTGGGGGTTCTAGAAAATGATGCAGTACTCCAGGTGGGATCTCACAAGGGCAGGGTAGAGGGGAAGAATCAACTCCCATGACCTGCTTGTCACACTTCTTTAGATGCAGCACCGGATATATTTGGCTTTCTGGGCTGTACGTCCACATTACTGGCTCATGTCTAATTTTTCACCTGCCAATATCTCCATGGTCCTCCTCCACAGGGTTTCCGTCAGCTCATTCATGCCTCTCTCTGTGCTGATGCTGAGGTTTGCCATGACCCAATTTGGAGGACCCTGCACTAATCCTTGTTGTACTTCATGAAGCTCACAATGTTCGACTTCTCCAGTCTGTCAAGATCCCTCTGAATGACATACATTCCCTCTAGCATATCAACTGCATCACTCAGCTTGGTGTCATCCAAAAAGGATGAGTACTGCTGAGGCTGCACTCAGTCTCACTATGTTATTAATAAAGGCACTGACCAGCACGAGTCCCACTACAGACCCCAAAGAGACACCATTTGCTACTGATCTCCATTTGGGCATTGAGACCTTAACTGAAATTCTTTGGTTGCAGCCATTGAGCCAACTTCTTACCCATCAAAAAATCCACCCATGAAACCCACATCTCTCCACTTTAATGGCACGAATGTTGTATTAATCCTTGCAGAAGTCAAGGTAGATGATATTAGCTGCTATTCACTTATCTACCAATGCAGTCACTCTGTGTAGAAAGCCACTAGATTAGGCAGGCATGATTTGCCCTTTTTGAAACTGTGTTAGCTGCCTGTAATCACCTTCTTGTCATCCACATGCTTTGACACAGCTCCCAGTGCTAATTAACAGCTAATTCAGATTCATTATTTTTTCTATTCTCTGCCGCAATTCATAGTAGAACTGTATTGCAACAAAATAAAAATTCTACATCATCAATTAAAATATACGTTGATATGATTTTTCTCAGAATCATATCTTTACAAATGCATTATTTACCCACACATGAAAAAGGTGGGAATCTGCTGGTTTTAGTTGAATCTGCAGTTGAATCTACAGTTTTTCAGTTGAGAAGTCATAGCTTATTGTATATTCTAACAAAGATTACTTCATCTTTCCAGTGCTGTCATTTGTTTCTTATACCGATCAATGTCTGTCAGCACATAAAAAATAAGGAACCCCATAAATATCACATTGGATTGAGAACTCGTAATTTACTCATCTGCTCCTAGTGTCACCCATGTATCATATGGTCACAAAAGAATGATGATTTAAGTATATGGATGAAAGTAAACCAATGCAGTAATGATGTTTTTCTCCCAACATACAGTGATTCTAAAAGAATTGTTTCAGGAAAAAAAAACACTAACACAGATTTTAGCAGACAGATCTAGATCAAACCCAGGACTACAGCAGGCTATAATTCAGAAGTGACTGCCTTCCTATCACAATGAAAACCTGGAAAACAGAATATGTGCTATTTCTATTCAGAGAACTACAAAAGCCTTTAGAGAAATTACTGGAGGTTGATTGAAGAGAAGAAATGATGATGCCAAATGTTTCTAGAGTAAAAAAGATATTGCTGATTTTTGACACCACTAGTTTATGTTGCCAATTAGTATTGTTTTCAGTACTCATTATCAAAAAATAGTAGTGGAACTGGTATTAAATGGACTTTTAGTTAGTAGCCTATTATCCATTCCTATTCATTTCTCTGTTATAACTCTATTGGATGGACTATAGTATGCTTTAACCAAGTTTTTCTCTCTGTAAAAGATTTTCTCTTATTTCTTCCTTGTAGATGCACATTGTTCATATTAAAATTGCACCATAATTGATTTAGTTCTTAATATGCAATTTTGGCCCTGCTCTACACCCTTATGTTTTATGTTTATTTCTTGGCTTTCTCACAGTTTTGCAAGGCTTTGGTGCTGCCACTTCCCTTATTCTCTATACAACCTTCCTATTTGGGGAAAAAAAAATCTAGTAGAAACAACTTAACAACCATTTATATATTTGAAAGTACTATGATGAAAGACCATACGTACTCTACCTATGGATACCTTTTTGAACTATTTTCTGAAAAGAGGAATGTATAGTAGAGATGAAAAGAATAAAATCTGCCATTACAGGTATTACACATTATTAAAAACATATTTAAAAGTCCACCAGGAGTAAGATTTATGTGCAAGTTGGCACACCTTACAGAGTAAACAAAGGCTGTTAACATCCCTTAGCTGCCCAGTAACATTTGGAAGCTTTCGAGCACTTTCTACTAGCAAAGCAGCTGGGTTTTATATATGTTGAAAAGGCATAAACAAAGCATTTTCAGAAAGACAGTATGAAAAACATCCTACATAGAATTAATACAGTCTATGAGTTAATAATAGACAATAGCAAATAATATTTCAGTTATAAACACATATACAAAGCCCTAAAATTATATCACTTGTTACAAGCTTCAATGCTTATATTCTTTATTATTCACCCCTTCAAAATTCGTGTGCTAAACCACTTCTATTCCCATAAAACCTACACATTCTGTTTATGTGCATATACATATGGTTCCACTAGAACACTTCATAAAGTATGAGGCAAGCTGAAATTCTTTCTTGAAGAGATTCTCTTAGTTCTCATTTCAGTAGTTTAATTGTCACTGTGGGCAGCTGTTTTTTATAATGTACCCTGTGGTGCAGAAAGCACTACTGGCCATAGTCCCTGAAGAGATATTTAAAAAAAAAAAACTATAAAAAATTATAAACAAGCCATGAACACCTGCTGAAGTTACTATTGCTCAGATTTCAGACATACTTTTATCTAAGGCTAGAAAAAATAGTCAATAATAAACATACACAGTCCTTTCAGAATATGGCTGTGGTGGAAAGGGTATAACTATGCTTAGAAGCAAGGCACAAAAGGGCAGAACTTCTGCTCATAATGATCTGCTTTTACTAAACAAAAAGAAAAGCTACAAACCATTGTTTCCTGCGCATGGTGCTTCCCCAGAGGGTTCCTTACACTGAAGTATGTGTGCAGTGATATCAGTGCTTTTACCAGCTACCAGCTTTGGGTTACAACAAAATCTGGTTTTCCAAAAAAATGAAATGAGAAAACAAACACACACAAAGCTTCTCAAGTTATTCTAAATGATTGCGAGATTGATGATTGATCTAGATAGTACATTTGTCTGAGTTATGGGATTGAATTCAGTTTGTTATATAACAGTCCAGATTTAAAGGATTTTATTACACTTTTCAGTACGAATGATTCTTTATCTTTGCTTTGTTTTGAATCCTCCTGTGAAGATGATGTTTCCCTCTTTATCCTGAGGTATCCTAAATATTTATTCCTCTGGCACATTTTCACCGAAGTTGGCCCTGGCATGTAACATCAATAACATTCCTCTACTTCACACACAGAGCTCTTAGACCTAATTTGAGTAATAGTTTGCCACTTAGAAAGCTACAATCGAGTTAGTCTTGTCCAGCAGGCAGTCGCCCACTCAGCAACTCTCCGATTCACTCTCCTCTTCAGGGTGGAGGGTAAAAATAGGATGAGAAAGCTTATGGATTTAGATAAAGTGATATTAATTACCCGCTATTGTCATGGGCAAAACAGACTTGAGGAGGGAAAACATAATTGTATTTATTGCCAAAAAATACTCAGATACTGAGGAGCAAAACACAAAAAAAGAAAAGCAAAGAAAAAACATCTATCAAAACTTTACCTCTCCCACACATCTGTCTTCTCCAGACTCAGCGGGTTTCCTCCTCAACAGGATACTTCTGACTACTCTCCCTGCCTTCAGCAGCATGGGCAAATGGAGTACTGAAGGCAGTGGTCAGTACATAACCATTCCTCTCTGTTGTTCTTTTCGTTCCCTGCTTCAGCATGTGGTCCCTCCCATGGGATACAATATTTCAGGATAAGATTGCTTCTGTTTGGACTTTCCACAGGCTGCAGATCCTTCAGGAAATGCCTGCCTGCTCCACTGTGGAGTCCTTCATGCCCTGCAGCATGGATATCTGCTCCTCTCTGTGGACTACAGAGAAGCACTTACTCTGGCATCTGCAGTACCTTCTCCACCTCCTTCTCTGATCTTTGTGTTCACCATTCCTCACTGAATTATTTTCCTTCCTCCTCTGTCTGGGTTGTGTTTTTCCCTTTCTTAAATACATTCACAGAGGTACCACCACGTCGACAGGTCTGCTGTGGCAGGTCTGTTATAGAACTGACTGGAAATGGCTGGAATTGTCTGTGTGTGGCAGGAACAGCCCCAACCTATTCTTGCAAAGGCCATGTGTGAGGTCCTGCACCACCTTGGCCACCAGCACAAAAGCTCCTCTTGCAGTTTGGTTGAATGCAGGTTTCTTTTTCTCTTTGGCCACAAAATAAAATATAAGTGATGTTTTCATTGAAATACAACACGTTTGGTTTTGACACTTGGATTTTATTATTTTAATCCCAAGGGGCTTGAACTGTGATGCTGCCACATTTTGCCACGTGCCTAGAACAGAATGTTTCTCCAGCAAGTTTCCAAGAAACAGTCATATTGGATTACTAATTTCGTAGAATTACAGAATAAATTGAGTTGGAAGGGACCCATCATGATTATTAAGTTCAACTCCTTGCCCTGTTCAGGATATCTCAAGAATCACACCAAGTGCCTGAGAGAATTGTCTAAACACTTCTTGAACTCAGACAGGCTTGGTGGTGTGACCACATCCCTGGGGACCCTCTTCCAGTGCTCTGTGGCTTCTGTTACTGATCACCACAGAGAACAGATGAGTGTCTGCCCCTCCTCTTCCCCTCGTGAGGAAGTTGTAGACTGCAATGAGATCTCCCCTTAGACTCCTCCTCTCTAGACTGAACAAACCAAGTGATTTCATCTGCTCCTCATAAGGTTTTGATTTGATATCAAATATCTGGAACTGGGCCAAAGTTTCAAGCTTGTCTTGTTCGTTTTTCATGCTGCATGCATTAGTGTGGAAAAGTTTCAGGAGTGGTATTTTGTAGCCAACTTCTCGTGATGCAGATTGAGGGATCCCATTAGTGCTCATTCCCTCATGTTTTGGCACACTATTCCATTGCTCATCACTTCCAAGCCTGGTATTTTCTTTTTCCCTCTTCCAAGTAGTTTAAAGCTCTATCAATGATCACCCTGTGCTAGAAATCTTTTTCCCCTCTAGAGAAAAGCCCTTCTTCCCCTCTAGATCCTATCAGGTGTCAGTAGACCAGGCATTTAATAGATTATCCCATGGTCAAAAAACCTGAACTTTTTCTGCTTACACCAGGTCTCAGAGCCACACACTGACCTGACAGATCTGCCTATTCCTATCACAGTTATTCCTTCTTACTGGAAGGATTGAGAAAACCACTAGCTGTAGTGCTGATCCTTTAACCAAATATCCCAAGGCCCTGAAGTCTCTTTTCATTGCCCTTGGACTTCTCTTTGTTATTTTGTCAGTGCCAGCTTGAACAACCAGCAACAGCTAGTAATCAGGGTGCCTTACAAGGGTAGAGAGTTTTCCAGTAATGGCCCTTTCCCAAGCCCCTGGGAGAGAGCAGACTTTCCTTTGAGTTGAGTCCAGTCTGCATATTGGGCCCATTTAGAAGGGAGTCTCCTATTACAACTACCCTTCTTTTCCTCTTAACAGAGGTGGTCGTGATGCAGGGTACAGATGGTGTTGCTTTCAAAGACCCCTGTCCTCCAGAAGGACATTTGATTTATTTCTATAGCACAAAACTGTCATGAGGCACCAGTGCATACCAGGCACTCATGAGAATTTCAGGTTTACAAAAAGGCTTACATTTGAAGGTCAACTTAACTGTTCAATGGAAATGTAGGTTATGAGGGGATATAAACTTCCAGCTTTGTAAGCAAAAATTAATTTAAATCAATGTAACCTCATTGAGTCAAATGGACTTTATGAAGGCCAATTTGGACATCCAATTTTCCTATGCTCAGATCTAAAAAGAAAAAACTTTCATGTTCTTTATTCCCTTTGGTTAAACTTACAACATAAAATGCTTGTCTACAGATACAGAATCAGATGTTTCTGTAGCCCGGAGTTTAGAGTGCGTAGTTGGGAAAGGCAAGTCCTGGATTCTCACACTAGAAATTGTAAAGTTGTTCAGAGCACCCATGCAGGCTCAAACTCTACACGAGTTAGGAAAATGGTCAGGTTTTTTCTGTGAACAGTACTGGTATATAGGTTTGTTGGCATTGAACTGCTTCACATTTTTGAGACTTGGGAAATTTGGTACGTTTCCAGTTGTAAGGTCAGTGTTCATGGTTGTATTTTTAGATTCCTTGGGAATTTAGGCTTCTCTATGGATCTTTTATTTGTTTGCAGTTCTAATTTTGACTTTAGATCTTAGTGTCTTATTTCTCAATTGAATATTTCATGTTTATTTTCCATGTCAATAGCCTTGTCACATAGCCATTCAAAATAAAAGATTAAAGATTTCATAGTAGTTCCTGCAAACATGTAATAGCCAGACATTATAATAAAACTCTTGGACAGTGCATCATCTTAATATCTCTTCTCATAATAAGTGGTATTTATTCATGCAGAAGTAAGTTTTATTTGGTAAGTCACTACTGCAGAATTATATCCTCCTATTATTGATATTAAGTACTTTTCCTGTAGGCTAATCAAGACCTAACAAAGTCTGATGGATATCTTCACTAAGTGTGAGTAATATTACTGAGATGAATAAGAAGTCTGAGAAAAAAAATAATTATCTCTGAATACTCAGTATAGTTTTTCAAATTTGCTGTAAAATTTGGGGCAATAAGAGGTTCAAATGACCTCCTGGGTCAACCTTCTGTTAAGTGGAACTTATATCAACATAAGATTAAGAAATGTGCCTAAAGGCCTGCCTGGGTGAACCTAAACAAACAAAGCGAGGCCCAAAAGGAGACAGCTAATGCAGGTAATCAGACACACCTTTGTAACCGCTCAAGAAGAGACTACTTCTCAAAACCATTCAAAAGGCTTTTTGGATATTGATGACTATCTGAAAGCAATGCTACATCTACATATAGACTTTGCTCTAACTGCTGTAAGTTTTTTTCTGCATAACTTAACCTTGAACAAAGTAAGTAGGTATTAGAAAATGTCTGGAGGTTAAATGGTACTTGATGTCCTGTTGTTAAAAGAGCCAAATTAATGCATAATATTCTATTCATCACCTTAAATGTGATAATCTATTAGGTTCTTTACACTTTTTCAGATTAGATCGAATAATTTCTGGTAGTAGCAGGGAAAAATGTTAATACATTCCTGCATGCCACACATGGGTTCCAGAAGAGATAGCAGAGAAAAAAGCAGTGTTGTACATAAACATAGGTGCAAATTGCCTAAAACGCTTTCATAAAAAGTGCTTAGAAAAGAAAAGATTGAAGTTTGATTTAAAATATAATTTTATTTCCTTTGGCCTGTTAAGAACATGCCATTTTACCCCCCAAAAAATTGCTGTAGATCTTCAATTGCTTCATCCAAATTTTACCAGAAAAAAATATTGCTAACCAAAGTACAAGGTAAGAGAAGGAAGACAATCTTTATATTTCCTCTTAGATAGGAGCACAAAAGAAGTCACTATGTACCTGTGATAATCTCTGCTTTATGCTGTCTTCCAGTTCTCTCATGTGGATTAAGATGTTGGCTTTATCTGTAAATCCTTAACTGGAAGTATGTTTTATACTATATTATGACAAATTATGAAGAAATATCCTAATTTTCTGCTTCATGCAATGCTGGATTTCCATTCTGATCTGCTTATGTCTTGATCTCAACTTTGCTAGTAAACGGGCTTGAGAAACAGTATTAATGAACAGTTTGGCTGAAAATACCATTTTGTTGCCATCATTCCCTTACTCATCTGGTGTGTTACTTTGTTGCTGTACAAGGATGGTCTATTGTTTGAAATGTTAGTCTAGCATGCCCTCATAACTTTGTCCCTAAAAGCACAATGGTGAAAGCACTAAAAATATCTGAATAGTATTATTTATTTATTCATATTTTACTGGACAACAGAATTAGCAAAGCCTCTGTTTGATCTAACAGAAGATGAACAGTGTATTCACTAAGAGAGTTCTTCTCTTTTTAAATAGCAGAATTTTATTACTTCTTTTGGTCCCAGTTATTTTCCACTTTTCAATTCAGCATTATCTTTAGCGAGTCCCTCCTGAGGCTTATTAGCTCATTGAGGTCCTAAATTCAGTGATTTCATTCAGATGCCTTTTAAATTATCTCTAGTTTCTTGGCTAGATTTTAAATCCATTGCTGTTTGTCAACTCACTTGGCATTCCAGGAAGAGGGAAGCTTTAAACAAAGATGGTATCTTCATGTCAGGACCAGCCTGATATCTAGTATTCCTGAGAGCTGTTAAATAACTGTTGTGTTCACTTGGAAAATGAATTTACTTAATGCAGCAAAAGTAGACTCATCAAAATAATTCTGATAAAATCCAATAAACCTAGCACTTATGGAACTTGATTTGACATTTAGCTGTGCAATGTTTATATTACAATCATTAGTCGAAGAAGAACCAGCATGAAATAAGTCTAAATAGAGAATCATACCCTATGTCATGTTACTATAGAACCTATTGTAAAGTTGTACTGAAAATAAAAGAAATAGAGACAAAGTCATTTTTGTTCGATACAGTTTTTGTATCCACATTCCTTGTTCACTTATAATATAATATTGTGATTTTAAATGTTTTGTTGCAGAAAAGGTAGTGTTACAGTGGGGATACTGCAACACGCGTATCAGACAACAAGGCCCGTGGAAAAGAAATATATATGGACAGATTTGTGGTAGATGTTTCAGAGATGTTTATTTCTCCAGCCACATGGCCGGAGCTCTGCTGAGGAACTGAGGCAATCACGGGACCCGAGGGTCCTTGCCCACGCAGGGGAACACAAAACAACCAATGGGGAACGAGGCTGAGCAGGGGCAGGGCAACTCCGTGTCTCCCCTCAGGGCCCCTCTCCCAGGACCACATGGCAGGGGGAGGGCCCCAACAAAGTAGCATATGAAAATTTTGAAAAAGCTTTCCCTGGCTTGTTATCTTTGTTGGCATCTGAGCCACGTTATCTGTTACAGGCTAAAAATTAGTCCTTCAGTCAAGCATGAACACACATAGATAAATAGAATGTTACTCTTTATAAGGATATATGGAGAAGATTATTTAAAAAATTTCCCCACGTCCTTGTATCTAGACTGTTAAGACTAGTAAAATTCAATGTGGGAATACCTGGTGAAGAGAACAGAAATGTTCTGGATTTTAAAATTAATTTCCTGACATATCATTGCCCAAAATAAAAACATCTTTATTTTTAAGTGGCATTTCGTTCGCAGGTACTTATGTACACATGCCTGTATTGGTTCCTGGCATTCATAAAAAATGACCTTTATTGCACAGCTCTGGCTACTGAACACTCTAAATCCAGACAGGAACAAATGCTGAAAGAATATCTGAGTAGGAGACTATTGTATAACTGCCACAAAAAAACCCCCTTAGTGACAGCAAATATAACAAAAGTCCTATGAAAACACTAGCTCAGTGACAGCTCCCAAGGTAAGGTGCTACATTAATTTTATTATTTTAACTACCCATATGTTAAAAAAACATTACCAAGTTGCAATAAATAAAACTTTAAATTGTACATTCAATGCAATGACATTTAAATGGGTGGTAAAAATTAAGCAATTATCGATGAAGTAATCAAATAATAAAACGAGACAACTAAAGGCAAGGTATTCTTTGACTACCAAGAAACTACAAATATAAATACTTCAAGAGTATTAATATGGATGAAGATTTTTTTTTTAATTCCTGTTGCTATGATTACTTCATGTTTGAAGCACTATTTCCTGAGAAATTATCTCCCTCATCAGTTTTCCCAGCAGAGCACAAAAATGACTCAGATTAGTGGGCAGAACTACAGAAGATCTGTTGTTTTGTTTATTTTTTTTTTCTAAGACAGAAAGTATGATTTCCTGCTAGTTTCAGAAACCTTGACATTCTGTCTACATGGTTCTATTTTTCTTAGTGGAAGACTTTGCTGACTAATCTACAGGAAGAAACCCAAACACCGAACACAGTGTTTGTATGTCGTTGAACCTTGAATTTAAAAGTACTGAATTACAAATAAATCTACAAAGCTCTTACTTTAATGTAATCATTATATTTTCAGAGAGAAGGAATATTGAAAAAGACTTCCAAAGGTAAATTTTAAAACTGATGGCAATTTCTGAGATATGCCAAGCTCAGAGGCCAGAGAATTTTATAAGCCATCTGCAAGACATTCTTCAAGAACAGAAAAAACTTCCTCTTGGCTTGATATTTAACCTCATCAAGACCCTGGGGTTAGAGTAAACTTGTATTCTAATAGGACTGCAATGAATATTATAGTAATTCAGCTTGATTCAGCATCTGTCATGTGGTACAAATTAGTTACCCAGATGTTACCATCTGATTATTAAAATTTGTAGAGAGATGCCTCTGCCTGAGTTGAGGTGAAAATGAGACCATATGCTGAAGTCAATAGTATGGATTGTATTTAACAGTAAATGACGGAGAGAGATGGGGGGTGAAGACAAAGAGAGACAGATTAAGTAGAAAATATCACCACTCTGTGGATCTTGATGGTGTCCCACTGATCCTCTTCTACTGGTCTTCCTGGTGGTGAGTCCCACACAACAGAGTTCAGTAGATTAATGTACATTTGGGTCAGGTGGGAATGCCCAAGTACCTCCCCGCAGGGAGCAAGTTTGACACTGTCTCTTGCAGCAGACTCTGGGTCTATTGCATCACTTTGCATCACATGCAGTGCTCTGCTGCAAGGGCTCAGAGATACATCTGGGGAGTGCTTCTGGGTCTTTGATGGATTATGACACCACCTCAGCTGCCTCTCATGTGAATGTCCCATGTGTACATGACTTTCCCAGTGTGGGAGTTTTTACAATTGAGTCAGTTTTTGTAAGGGGTGATGGGCGTTAACTCCCCCTGATCAAAGGTTGTGCCACACACGCAAAAACTCTCCCCCTCTCCCCCTTGATGGGGGGGAGTGTGTCCGCAGCCCTGGCCTCTACGGCCTCCCCAGCCCGAACCCAGCAAGAGCTGATCTTCAGAACAGCTGCTGGATTTGACTTTCTTGTGGATATATTCCTCTCCTTCAGCCTTGTTTACTTCTCCCTAGACCTGAGATAACTGGACAATGTGGTCATCTTTATCTTATGCCAAATTCCCTTAGGCAGCTTAACTCACAGTCCAAAGTTCCAGTCAGGAGGTATATTCAGGGAGGGGTGGGCTTTCATGGTCACAGCTTCTTTATACAGTTTTGACATAATGGGCAAAAAGTACTTCATAACACTGTCTAAGCCATCCTCAAGGAGAAAGCTGATGTCATCTCAAAGCCTCCCTTGATGATTTTCAAGCAGTCTTGGGAATCCAGAGAGGTCTCAGCTGACTGGAAGCTGGCTAACCTTGTCCTTATTTTCATGAAGGGAAGGTAGGAGGACCTCAGAAACTACAGGCCTTTAGTCTCACTTCAGTGCCTGGTAAAGTTATGGATAAGGTTATTCTGGAAGGTATTGAAAAACACCTGAAAAACAACACAGTCATTGGTCACAGCAAGCACAGCTTCGTGACAGAAAAGTTGTCTGTTTCTCGTGCTTTCACGTGTCGGAGGAAAATAACTTTAAGGGATGGGACTATGCAACTACACGAATTTATTGTTTAAAATAACAAACGCATCAGTCGAGGCGTGAGATTTTACAACACCTCCGAGTAATGGCGACTAGTCACAAGATTTAGGGTTACATGGTAATTTATAACTTTCTA
>NW_008240046.1:528523-543176 GCF_000691975.1 Corvus brachyrhynchos
AAGTTTGTAATCCTTTTGCCTAAAGTCCACAAATCTCTGTCAATTAAGCCAGACCTAGTCTCTTCCAGGGTTGTAAATCAAAGCCTCCTTTAATTGCAGGAGCTCCTACTCCTCTGTCTCCCACAAAAAGTCGTGCTTATCAAATCTGTTTTCCTTTTATGAAAATATTACCCACCTAGCTGATCAAGGGAAGCCAGCTGATGTGATCTTTGTGGATTTCAGTAAAGCTTTTGATACTGTCTCTCAAGTATCTGTTTGAACAATATGTCCAGCACACAGCTGGATAAACACATCATGTGATGGGTGAGCAACTGGATCAGGGGTCAGGCACAAAGGGTTATGGTGAATGGAGTGACATCAGAGTGGTGACCTGTCACTAGCAGGGTTCCACAGGGCTCCATCCTCGGCCCTGTGCTCTTCAACATCTTCATAAAGGACTTGAACACAGGACTGGAAGGGATACTAAGTTTACTGACAATACAAAACTGGGATGAGCTGTTGACTCCCTTAAAGGGAGGCCCTGCAGAGATGCTTTGATAAATTGCAGGAGTGGGCAATCATCAATCATACAAAGTTCAACTGCAACAGTCTCCCTGGGAAAGTGGTCACAGCACCAAGCCTAACAGAGTTCAAGAAGTGTTTGGACAATGCTCTTGGGCACATGGTGTGACTCCTGGGGATGGTGCTGTTCAGGGCCAAGGTTTGGACTCAATGATCCTTGTGGGTCCTTTCCCACTTGGCATATTCTGTGATTCTGTGAAAAAAAACAGCTACAAAAGCCCCAACCAAAAAAAATGCTCTTGATCTGAACGGCATAGAGTAAGCTTTTATGCTACAGAATTACATTAAATATCACCGGTGATACTGCTTTTATGAATTCATTATATATCAATATAATTTTTCATCTAGTAAAAAATTTAAGTGAGAAAAGAAATTCTGGCTGCCAGTTGATCCTTGATCTCTTGCAACTTTCAGTAATATTACTAGAAACCAGTGGAAATTAAGACATATGCTAATAGTAAATAGTTACCAAATCCACATTAAAATAAAGAAGAAAAATATGTTTATGTCATAATAACAAAACAACAATACTTATGCTGGTTTGAAAAATTTACTTAGTAGATATAGCCGTAAAGCTATTTTATGTCTATGAAAAATCTCTGTCTGTTTGAGATTCCTCCATAAAAACTTACCAGGTTCAGGAAAGCTTGTCACTGATTTATTCCACTGAAATTTTCTGCTCACTCACTCTGCTTTTAGTCTACTATTGATACTGATAAACATACTGTTTTCCAAGTGCTGAATCATTCATTAATATTAATTCCTTTTCCAGGACAAACCATTTTACAGGTTTCAATGTTTTTATTGTTATTTTTGCAGCCAGATATAATGCAATCTTAAAAAGAAAATATAAATCCTTTACACAACGCAGCTTAAATCAAGTGTTAGAAATTGTGAAATGCTTATTTCCACACTGCCTGACATTAAACTTTCAATGTTCACTTCTAAAACTATTCCCTTAGGATGTATTGAATTGCAAAATCCATGAACTTGTAAGTTGCTTGCAGTTTATTTCAGTAGCTTTCTTGGTAGCATTATCATTTGTAACTCCATTGCTATCCTTATACCCACTGTTTCCAAATCCCAGGGGCATAGTAAGTGCACTGACTTTTGCAAGGTTCTTATGATCCCCGTAATAATGGCAGAGCATTTTTTCCTCTTCCTACATCTTCATGTTTATTTAATTATTTATTGATTTTTACCAATACCTTAAGCTTTAGGTTGGTTAGATATTCAACCTCAAAAGTGAAACTTCCTTCCCAAAAGCTATATGCTATATTTGCCATTTGACAACTGTGCAGATCTGAAGAAAATTTACTGAAGTGAACAGCATGCTGAGTACAGTCAACTACAGAGACTACAGAGATCAGAATCACTTCTATAATTTGAGACATGACACTGCACAATAATTTAAATTTGCAATGTAAGCCACACAGTTTTATTCCTGAGTTTCCTGTCATGTATCCTTTCTGTTTCACTGATAGACTCATATATTTTGAATTTGTCCTACTGTAATTGTAATTTGGTTGTTTATCATTTCAACTGATGTAAGTCTTCAAATGTATCAATACATAATTCTGTGCCTGATAAACAAATTTAATGTTTTAGCAGTAATAGCTCCCTATATATTTGGAGCCCTACCTATGAAACCACGTGACATTTTCCAAACTAACAAACAGTGTGCCATTCCTTCTCTTCTCCCAACATACACACACTTTTTGACTCAACTACTTTAGTATTCCCTATAAGCATCTTTCAATATCAAATGAGACAGAAGTTGAACAAACTTTTTAAAAGAACTGTTTTAATGGATTATATTTTTCCTTTTCATCTTAATATTTACAGTGGAGTAAGTGGAGATGTAAAATACATGAAAAAATATTTAAGGTACTGTGAAATGGCTGAGTTACTGAGAAGCCACAATAGGCTCTACTATCACAACTGAGGTGGGTCTTTTTGGTTGGGTTTTGGGAGTTTAAAGACAGTTGGCTGCCTATTTCCTAGAATATTATTTTGTATTGACATCAATCTTGTTAGTTTAAATGGAAACATAAACCTGGATTGACAAAGTAGGATTACTAAGTAAGTTCCAGAAAGAGTGCAAGACTAGTTAGTGATAATATTTCTAGCTCATTTTAATTTTCCTTGTTTTCTTACATCCTCCCTAGCCATACTAAAATTTTATTATTAAAAGAGGCATTAAAGGATTTAGTCACAATCCCCCCTTCTTCAGACAACTGGCATGAGTCAATCACATAAGTTTTCTTATACAGAGTCAGTATGTCAGCTCCTGCTGAGCAATTAGGTTGTTCTCTCTGATCCATGCTCGCTCACAACAAAGGAATCCCACTAGAATTCAGTGAACATGCCCATTTAAGCACAAGGCCTCTGGGGTCAGCTGGTGAGTTGAGATCACATTAAGGAGTTAAAACTCAGCTACATTCTCAGTAATAGCCAAAGGGCACACAGTGCCAGCTGAAAGGTGGAGAAGTAAGTGATTGCACACAAGAGACATAAAGCTAAACTTTGTCATTGCCTAATTCTAGGACACTGGGATATCTTCCAAGGGCTAAAATGACTTTTTGAATTAATCCACATAATGGCCTCTCAGTTGTCTTTGCCTCTCCTTTGGCTGTACCTACTAAGTTGTCCATTTCATGAAAATGTTTGAGAAGTATTTAACCTGTTCTTATGTCCTAGGAAAGCATCTATGTACCTAGAAAATAGGTATAGTAGCTGTAAACTTCTGTAAAGAATAGGAATCTTTTTTGGATTCTATCAGAAAAATATGTGGATTTGAATAAACCACATGACTTTGAAAACATTACTGGTTTAGCATTTTGACCCCTGCTGCACTTTTTTTTTCTTTAAACTAGAAACCTTACTAGAACGAGTAAGGAGCATATGACTTCCATTTAAATCGTGTATTATACACAATTCCACACAATAGAAACTCACAAAAATACTTTTTTCTCTTAGGTAACAAAGATACCAATTTTTTTTTCACTGAGAAAATTACTCAGAACAGCTCCTGTTAAAAACATGACTAAAATGCACAAAAGAAACAGAAGGAATTGTAGACAGCCTCACATGCATGAAATTCGATATGCCTTGAAATGGACAAAGATGACATTTTAACTAAATTAACTAATTTTTAGTTAGATGACATTTAGATGACATTTTAACTAAATTAACTAATTTAACACAAACTTCAGGAAGAGATTTTTTTACAAATATTTAATAAGTGAAAACATTGTTTTCCTGAAGAAGTATTTGAGTCTTGTGTACTACAGACAGTCTAGAGCTATTCACCTGTGTAGCATGTACTGTTGAAACAATACCATATTTCATGAGAGGGATGGTAGCTAAATAGAATACTGGTTGCATTCACTATCCAGAATTTTTTGTTTGAGAAAATGTGTCTGTGTGTCAACTTATTTCTCCTTCGCTCCTCCACCTGCTTTTGGGATCAGTGCACTTTTTTGAAGTTAATGATGTGGATCCACAGTTAAACAAGATATTGGAAGGTGGAGTACGTCAGGATTGTACAATATAAAAAGGAAGTATTATTAAATATTTCTGTTAAGTACTAAAGACTAAAAGCAAGCATATTTAATGATTCAATACATAACATAGAAAAATGCTAGAAAAAAATATTTCTTTTATTTGACAGACATATTAATTGTTGCAAATTTTCTTGCCTACTATTATTATCATAATAATTCCTTCTGGGTTTGATACTGGGGGAAAAAGGGGGTTGCAAAACAAAATGCTGTCAGTATGAACTTGGGATGGAATGTTGTACATGTATGGAATATGAATGTTGCACAACCTCTGAAAATCCCCAGCCACACACAGAACATAATTCAGTGTCATAATAATACTTACACAAGCAAGTAGAGGGAGAGGAGTTAACAGCATCTGAACGAATAAAGATATTATTGTCAATTTTTAATGACAACAGGAACTAATTGCTTTATATAGTTTCACACTTATGGACTTCATCACATGAACTATGTGCATAGAAGTAGGGTACTGCTTAAAATAACTTACCACAAACTGTGTATAACAAGTGAATGCTTCTCAACTAAAAATTAATAAATATCTCCAGCCAAATGCACTGTTCATATAGTAGCAATTAAGCTCACCATAGGAATAATAACCAAGTAGAAAACAAGCAGAAATTTTAATTAAGTAGTTGAATAAAGCTTAGCCTAAAGGTGAAGTTCTCAAAACACTGGCCAAATTCTCTTCCTGTTAAATTTAATGAAAATTTACCACTGTCTTCAGTGAAAGTAGAATTAGGGCATTATTACTTTTGGGAGATTCACCTCTAAATGACTACTGTGTCTTCTGCTAATAGATATAGATATCATTGCAGTTCAAAGAAGAAAAATATTTGATCCATGATTTTAATTCTATTTACATTAAACTATAACATTCTGCATTGTATCACTCCCAATATAGATTAAGTGTTTTATGTGAAATCTTCAGTGTTTAAAGTACACTAATTTGTGACTGATCAATCCAAATACCAATGCATCTGAAGGATAAAACTGTCCAGGGTATAGAGATGTTAAATATAGAGCTGTTAAATATGTGATGTTTAACTCAGGATCCACTGCCAGAATTTCTGTTTTATGATCTGTCTGGAAATAGAGGTCTCTGTTCCTGTTGTTTGTTGCAGTTGCTGTTTGCTGGTGCTGTCATTGCCATCTAAGGAGCAGGTTATTTATAATGCATTATTTAAATACCAGGTTGCAAAAACACTGATGGGGTTTTTTTTGGGAAAAATGCTATATCTGTATAACTCTTCTCTTGTCAGTGGGCAAATAATACTACTATGAAGACTTTCCCATTTCTTCACATGATAAACATTATTCACCAATATAAGATATAACATAATAAAGATATATTAATTATTTATTTAGTAATAATCTCTGATAAAAATTTATATAAAACAACCCCAAAGGAAAATTGAAAGAACAGTTTTCAAAGACCAGTTAGTTTGTGTGTTTGCTACTCTGGAAAGAGCTGCCTGTCTACTTGCCTACTTTTACAGCAAAATAGCAATTAGCACTAAGAAAAGGTACACATGAGGGATGGATTCTACTGGAAGTATCTCAAAATTAGGCATTACTGAGATCCTGGATATTGAATCAAGATTAAAGATGTTATAAAAATGTAAGTTATTTGTTATAATCATTTATTTGAATTATTTTGTGCAATGATTTGTGTATCATAACCCTCTAGTAGAAATTATCTGAAAAATTAGAAGCTATGAGATGAGAACTTATCTTCAGGAAATATATCAAGTGAATAAAGTTTGACGTAGTATTAAAGCAGTGTTTGCTTAGGTATAGTACAAATTAATTGATTCATAATTGATAAACATCCATCCTATCCATGACTATTTTCCAAAACCTAAGCAATATAACCTATTTGATTCTAGAGAGATAAAAATGATGACAGATTAACAGATCAAGGTAGTTTCTTTTAACAACTTTTCAGGCTCCAGTAAAACCTTTATATTCTCCAAACGAACACCATTAGTAATTATGAATTCCACTCATTATGCTGAGCTAGGGAAATTTCAATCCCTAAACTGAAAAAAGTGATACATTAATAAAAATTTAAAAGAAGTTTGACCCTCTGAAACCTACCAATACATATGTAAAGATTAAAAAATTTACTAATGTTTCCATGATGTTTCCAAAGCTGTTTTTTTTTCTAACTCCCAAAATCAACATAAAAAACTGAGAAGTCCTAATTTTCTCAAGAGTTCCTAAGCTGTCAAGCTGTCTGTACCATGATGCTTTTAGATTCCTGTGAGAAGGATTGTGCATACAAAGAATTCAGGTTTTATGAGATTGTTCATCCTGGAGAAGAGAGGGCTCCAAGGTGACCTTACGTTAGCCTTCCAGTAACTCAGGGTGGCTGACAAGAAAGTTGTGAAGGGACTTTTCACAAGGGCATAGGTGATAGGACATGGAGAAATGGATTCAAAATGAAAGAAGGCGTTTAGATAGGATATTAGGAAGAAATTCTTTTCTGTGATGGTGGTGAGACACTGGAAAAGGTTCCTCGGAGAAGCTGTGGAACATCCCTGGACTGCTCAAGGCCAGGTTGGTTGGGGCTTTGAGCAACCCGGTCTAGTGGAAGGTATCCCTGTCCATGCCAGGGTGGTTGGAACTAAATGATCTTTAAGGTCCCTTCCAACACAAACCATTCTATTATTCTATGTCAAGAAAGGGCAAAAGAATTTAGATATCTTCCCTTACCAGTTTTATTATATTGCTTGCTGGCTTTTCTATTGCTCAAAGTCTCTATACTTCTTGGAAAAAATGTACTGTTATGAATCACCAAGTGTCGCTGTCTTCCGCAGGGACAGCGCGAAGAACGACACAGAATTCAGGTCCAGGATAAATGGGATTAATTAATGAATTATCACCTCGTTTATATAACTTGGTTCGCAATAGAGAAATGACATTATTGGGTGCTTGACCATACACCTCCCAGAGTGATTGGCTGAATGCTACAATGCCTATTTCAAAATATTTTCTTCAGTGAACCAAAACAAGACTGTGCAGGCACGAGATAGAGAGTTAGTTTACAAAACTGTCTTTCTCTGTTTCTCAGCGAAAGCATGAGAAAGAAAAACTTCACAAAATGCTCCAGGAGCTGGAGAATTCCTATGCACCTGCTTTTTAGCATCCACAACCAAGAATCATGGCTCTTCTTTGGAAATGGACATTAGGTGGCTTTTTAGTTCTGTTTCGTGTTTTGCCTTTGTGTAACTGGGAATTGAGTCTTATCTTTTTTATTAGAGGGAGAAAAGAATTGATGCCTAGAATAGATATCAATGCATACCTACAGTGAGGTACACAAGGCACTTCTGCAACCATTAGGGAGATGATTTACAGTTAACTTCCTAGATTCCATTGCAATATATGAAAATTAAGTTCCATTCTCATCATAACTATAACTGGTTATGAATCAGAGGGATCTTTTGGGTTTTTTAAATTATTTAACTGATTTTTGAGGCAATTATTAGAGTAAAATTAATAGCCTTCACAATCAGAGTGTAAACTACCTAAATGAATGTATACAAGCTCTATTTGTAACAAAAAAAAAAGACCTTTTCTATATCTGTCTTTAAAAAAATTCCCCAAATAGCAAGAGATATTCCTTTTCTACCACAATAAAAAGAAAACCAAACAAAAAAAACCCCAGCTACTCCCCCTACTCACTCATATACTCATATACTACAAATTAGGCTTCATCTTCCCAAATATTTCATATTCATTATCCCTTTCTTTCCTTTGAACCTGTTACTATTGGGCCAGACATGAATAATTGTGCTAGATTCGCGTGGAAGGGTTTTGATAGACATAGGGGGAAGGGGAGTGTTTTCTGTGAGAAGCTGCCAGACGCTGCCCCTGTGTCTGTCAGAGCCAATGGCAGCTGGCTCCAAGATGGCCCCAACACTAGCCAAGGCTGAGCCCATCAGCAATGGTTGTTGGGGTCCCTCCCCTGCCGTGTAGCCCTGGGAGAGGGGCCCTGAGGGCACAGACACGGGGTTTCCCTGCCCCTGCTCAGCCTCGTTCCCATGGGTTGGTTTGTGTTCCCTGCGCGGGCAGAAGGACCCTTGGTCCTGTGACTGGGACAGTTCCTGGGCAGAGCTCCGGCCATGCGGCTGGAGAAATAAACATCTCTGAAACATCTACCACGAATCTGTCCATATATATTTCTTTTCCACGGGCCTCCTTGTTTGATATGCATGTTACAGTATCCGCACAGTAACAAATGCTGGTAGCCCCTCTGGGATAACGGATTCCAGAAGGGGGAGAGAAACCCATGTGCAGTTGCAGCTGGAGTGAACATATGCAAGAAGCAGCTCTGCAGACACCAAGGTTGGTGAATAAGGAGGGGGAGGAGGTGCTCCAGGTCTATGGGGAAGCAGGGATCCACCTACAGTCTGTGGACGACCCCATGTCAGAGCAGGTAGATGCCCAAAGGAGTTTGTGACCCCATGGGAAGCTCATGCTGGAGCAGGCTCCTGGCAGGACCTGCAGCCTTGTGGAGAGAGGACTCCACAGTGGATTTGGATTTTATTTTGCATTATCCCACTTTGATATGGTTGGTGAGAAATTAAATCAATTTCCCTCAGATGAGTCTGTTTTGCCCATGACAATAATTGTTGAGTGATATCGCCTTGTCCAAATCTTGACCCATGAACCTTTTGTTATAATTCCTCTCCCCTGTCCAGCTGAATAGGGCAGAGACTGGGCAGACCTGGGCCCTGGGCTTCCTTTAAGCTCATGCCTGGATATTCAGTTCATGCCTGAGATGTTTTTTCCATGTACATGGCTCTAGCTCTGCCCTAGCTCTGTATGTGCCTGGCTAGGAACCTTTTTGGTCTGAGCCTTGATATGTGGACTGACTTTTTAGCCTGGCCTCAGTCTTGCTCCATCACTACAGACATGCCTGGCAACAGCTGGGTTATTTCTAATACCAGTTAACACTGCTGGATTTAAACCTGAAATGTTGATTGACTTCATGATTTGACCGAGACCTGCATCATCACCACAAATATGTATGGTGATCTCAACTCTGGCCTGACCCCATCTGCCACTCCTCGATCTGCGCAGTTTACCTCGCCCAGGTACAGTGGAATAAGGTCATTGTGGTTTGGCTCCTGACCCCTCTGGCCTTGCGCCTGTGCTCAGCCCCTAGTCTGTTTCCTAATACAGAAGCACTGTCACTAGCTAGAGAGAAGTGATTATTCCTTTCAACTCACTCCTTAGAAGATAATATTTAAAGCACAGTGACTGGATCACCAAAGAAACCATAGCAGAAGACCCCACAGACAAAGGAGTTTCTTTGCCTCCACATCCCTAAATTATTTTTCTGTACTCTGACACATCTTAGGTGTTCTGCTCATAACAAACACCCCTTATGAAAACATAAACTTGCCAAATAAATAATGAGACTGTTCTCTTGTTTTTGATAGCATCACACCCACAGTGTGGGCTGCGTGCATCTCAACCATTGCTTGTGAAGGCATAGTGTGATATGATTTGATATATGTCAGAATAATATTGAAGGATTGTGGTGAGCAGAGAGAACAAAACCTTATCCATCCTTAAGATGCAGCAGATTTACAAGAAGAAGATTTTGAAGCCAACTCTCCTTTCAGTTCATTTCCTTGAGAGAAGTAATTTTGTTTGATTCAGATGGGGCCTTGGGATCCAAGGAGAATAGAGACAGTGTGGATACACCTGGAGAAAAACAGGGAATGAGCCAAACTATTAGTGTGGGAAAAGTAGGGAAACACTGTTGCAAAATGTAATATTTATGCAGAACAAAAAGACACTATAAATTGGAAAACAAAGGGCAAAGGACCACTAGACTAATCCATTTGTTGAGCCAGGAGGAAGATGCATGAATGATAAGTCTACATCATTAGTAGAGTGTGATGATTCAGGTGGATACATTATAATTATATATGATAACATATGATAATACTTTGCTTTTTAAGATAGTGGGGTGTATGTAGTGGGATTTTTTTTTTTTTTTGGGAAAAGATTCTGTGACTTGCTGGCCTCATTTTCTCTGCACCTGTTTCTTATCTTCTGTGTTAGCTACAAGAGTAAGTTTTTTTTCCGTTTTACCTCAATATGTTGGCCTACTTCCTATCCTCACATGTCCAAATTACCCCAAATTTATCTAGCTATATGCCAATTTTTCTTATAGAATCATGCTTGTCAAATTTAACAGGGACAGTCTTTTCACTTACACATGCCTAAAAGAAAAGATTCAAGACCTGACATATGACAAGGTTTGTTGCAAGCATTAAGCAGCATCTTGACAATAACTATAATTAAAGTTGCCACAGCTTTGAACTGATTAAACACCAAACAATACAGCTGCCACTCTATGACTACCTTAGGCCGGTAGAGCATCTGATGATATATAATATCTTCTGGCAACCAAGTTAATTATAACATAGTTGACTGCATTTCTTTGGAGGGAAGATATTTAAAGAAATTAATGAGAGAGTAACTGTAATGAAAGTTGTCAGAGTAATTCTAAATATTGCTAACAATTATACCTGATATCTCTGAAGTATCTTAACTTTTTTGCATATTATTATGTATTTTTAATGTTTTTTTTCAGATCATATAAGAGCTTTACTTCACAAGTATTGTTAAATATTTATTTAAGCATACTGAACTTTGCAGTGTCAAAGCTTATACCGTTTTCTGAATGATTCATGGGAGATGGAAGCTGAGATAGTCAGGCATTCAGGGGACTTGGATGTTAATTAATGGGAACTGAGCGTTCAAATCTCCTAGGTGGCACGGGGAATCATAACAAATGTGTTTGTTTCAGCCCTCTGTATCAAGATGCTGACACTGGTGTTCCAAACCCATTTCTAACACTGATATATGAACAGCTGCATGGATAAGGTATGTAAAAAGCAATTAGATGCAAGTAGCACTAATGACTATCATTGTAATGTGTGTGACACTTTTGCTGAAACACTGAAAACTTAGGAAATATACATCATACCTAAGTATGGCCAGCCAAGGTTTTTAATACATGCTGATGAGCAGCAGATTAAGAAGGATCTCCTCCTTGTCACTGCATCTATAAGAGATAAATAGATGCAGTACTTTGTGAAATATAAAATATCTTCCATATAGCTTTCATAAACAAGGGCTTAGCCTACAGCTTCAAATGTACTTAATGGAAACTGCCCTGTAGCATAGTCTCTGTCACTTTATCTCTTAAATTATTATTACAGGGAACTTTAGTGAGGTATGCATAATTTTTATTAACATGCTTTAATTTGTATTTCTGTGCCTGATTAAATATTTAGACTATCTTGGATTGGGAATGAAAAACTTTGCAACACATATTTCTACCATCTTTTTCGAAAACAAAGAAAACCTTTTAGAAGTGATTTATAAGTTGTTTCAAAATTCTGACACAGCTCACTCAAATCTTTTTTGAAACCATATTTTTATGCATAATAAGACCAAAAAGTGCTACTTTGTACTTGGAATAGGTGGGCTTCTTGGTATGACTGCACTCTACACTTTCTTTATACAGGTATAAATGATAGCCCAAAGAGGCAGGCAATGAAGGTTAAAGATTTCTTATAGACAATGCTCCTTTGCTTCGTAAAGAGTTGATGCACATGTTTTATAATATTTACACCTGGTAGGTCTCAGCTTGTTAAGCTGAGGTGAAACTGGTCAAAGTAGTTATTTTTGTCTTTTTCTTCTTGGATATATGGATTTTAGGAAAACAAATAATATTTTTTATTTATTAAAAAAAATTATATGCAATGAAAAGACTTAAAGGAATGTGTCAAAAATGTGCACTTTTGGACTATAGGACAGCATGACATGTTATCCACAATGTTTCACAGAGTTCTTTGGCTTTTATAGGATGTTTAGTTCAAAGAGGATATAAAATCTGTAGAGTTGTTTGTTACTTCTCCATCATCACACTACTCTATTCAACTGGTCATTTTTATATTTGTTTAAATTAAATGTGAAAAAAATATTTGCCATCTTCCTCCTGAAGCACTTATTAAGAGTAAACATACAAGGATCCCAGTCATATGATATTATTAATACTGTATATTATACAGAAATTGTACTCTATACTAATATCTTAAAACTACATATCAGCTTTGAGATCTATGTGTCTCCCCCAGCTGATTCCATCTCAGTGCCATTATGATACTAAGGCATACAGTTCCAAGCATGTTCTTCCATTTCCTTTTACCTCACACCCTTGCTTTCATAGAAGTTGAAAACAGGGTCAAAGGGGCAGACCCTTTCTCAGAACTTGTGTGTTTCATTAGAGTGCACATCTATGCTTTGAGTATAACATTGAGAAAAAGTATTTCAACATCCAAAGTGTTATTTGTGATTCCTCCCTTTTGTAATTAATGCCATCTAGATAGCTGAAGTTCAAATTTGTCAGAAATGTGGAAGCACATAAGTCCTCCAAGATGTTCAATATACTGCAAGTGTTGTAGCCTCAGTGATGTACGGGAATTGAGCACAGAAAGACACACAGATGATCCCAACAGGTAGAGCAACGTGTAATATAGGAAACTCAATATCCAGAAGGCTTTTGTCTGTTTGATATTGAGTCAAAGTCCCTCCTAACTCATTTTAACTTTCTTTGGTAACGCAACTCCAACAATGGGCTCAGGTATAGTCAATAAAATATGAATACATTTTACTTGTATCTCTCCCAAGTTCTAGTCATGAGACCGGTATGATTCACATTTTATAAAGGTCTTACATATCCTATTAGTACAACAGACTGAAGAATTAATGCATCATCACTGCCATAGGTAGCTACGGCTTGCACAGAATAGCTGTGCCACACCTTGCTGACTAACAGAACTAGAGCAGATCACCAGTTTCCTACCTAGCAGATCTAAATAAAAATAATAAAGTTCTATAAAATTAATTATCCAGCAGATTTTATGAACAGTTAACTAAGGAATTTTGTCAACAAAAAATTTATTGCAAAATCATAAGTGGCTATTTTTAAGAAAGATGCCTCAACTAAGGTCACCTGAGGCTGCAGTCTGATGAAAGCAAGAAGAGATGCCAGACATTTCTTAAGCCAAACTTTATTGCAATTTCTTATTGTGTGTCTGCCTTTAATAAAGATGATATTCTGAAACCTCATTAGAAGATATAACAACACATATTAGTGCCCCATATAAGAAACTTGCAGTAGCTGGCAATAGTAAAAGACATTTTCTTCTGATATCTAATGGAGCCACAACAATGACAGAATAATTAATAATCTGAATGTAATATCTAGGATCTGTCACTTTTGGAGGGAACCCTGAAGTTTGTTATTGATATTGTTGTGAATTCCATTGGATTTTAGTTACTTCTAGCAGGAGGGGACCATCTGCTAGTGTAATCTAGAAGAAAATAGGGAACACTGTAATATAATTTTTACTGGTTTATTTCCAAATATATTGATGATGATTTTTGTGACGCTGCCTGCAACATTTTTCACAGTGTATTTCTTTCAAATCTAAATGAAATTGACTTTCCCACTTTGATAAATTGATAAATGCTATTTATCAAAAGCAAAGAATTCTCCTATTGCCAAGTTTTAAGAAATTCAAATATTCTTCTACAACAAATAAATTACTTATACAGCTTTTACAATTTCATTTAAAATGTATAGGAACACTAAGTGAAAAAAAAATGTACAAGATAGGAATAGGAGTATTCTGCCTTGCATTTTATTTCTTCCAAATTTTGTGAAAGAGAAGGTTACCTTCTTTCTTAGAAATTACTTCACTTTCTTAGAAATTATTTGCTTTTGTCTGAAGAGAAAAACTGCGAAGTTCCTCTGAAAGCTATCTTTCTATAATGAGCTTCCAAAACTACTTCCTCAGGCCGTGAAACAAGACTGTGAGCTACACTGAAGTCTGCAACAAGGTCAGTTATTAAAGTTGCTTTGTTTTCACAGAGGAAATGGGCATTACAAGATATTCAGATTCAGTGTCATGTGAATTTGCATTGGTTTATCTTCTAAAATTATTAACTTTTGTTAGCTGTTCTAGGTAGCATTTCTTGATATGGCTTTGCACACATATCTTGGTTACTATACAGCAAAGTATGACATTGAAAAGAGGACTAATCATAAAAATAACCTACAGATAGAAAGTGAGAGGGATTTTGTCTTTAGCAGTAGCAAAAAGAGGATCAGAATTGCTGACTGTCTATAGCACTTTTCTAGATTAATTTTTTTGCCTACAATAGCTTTTTATAACATAAGATTGACCATTGTAGTCACTATTTACTTCATTGCTAGTCTAATGGTGGTGTTATCAAGTTTTTTCTCCTTTTTTGAAATTACACTGGAAATCAAAATAAGCAAGTCTAATGTAGATAGCAAAATGCTTTTTTAAAATTTTATTTTCTACAGAAACACTAGGAACTGTGGACATTTATTTGCTGTTGAAAATATATGGGTCATAGTTTAGGGAGATCTGTACTCAGATAGCTCTCTTTTCAGGCTCAAAAAACCC
>NW_008240046.1:543202-569238 GCF_000691975.1 Corvus brachyrhynchos
ATATATTCAGAAGTAAATTTTTTGTGAATAAGACTTATTCCTCATTTTTTGTGCTAAATCCTCAGAAGTTGAATAACTCTAGAAAACAGATTATTTAAATATGAATTTAATGAAAATAATCAGTCTAACAGTATTCTATAACAGTTTTCTATACTTGTTGAGAAAGGAAGTAATAGTAAATAAGAAAGCTACTTAAATAGAACAAACCCAGAATTATATTTTTAGATTTAAAACAACAAAAAAAATGCAAACTACCAAAAGTTTCACATTTGGGATATTTTACAATATGATATCAGTCTGAGTAACTTGTCTCATGCTGCCACTTATGTATATTTATATGTAGGCTTTGGTCTTAACTAAATTCAAACTGATTATGAAATTAGTTTCAACTATTCATCATTGCAGAGTCTAAGATTTCTGCAGTTTGGTAGAAATTGATAATTTCATACAAATCATTCCTCCATAGAGGAAAAAGATAAAATACAGTACATTTATAGATGCATTCTCATGTTTATTTTCTAGCATTCACTCATACCTGGAAGAACAAAAAAAGGCAAGTTTTAAACTGCTGTTGCTCTCATGCATGATCTTGGGATGAGGACCATCCATGAAAATAGTTAACTGTCAAAGTAGACCAAGAAATATAATTAAGGAAGGAAAGACATGTGAGAAGGAAACTGAGGAGAGCTTTATTTACTTGAAGAAGTTACAATTATTACTGATACTCAGAGGAATAGTAACCACCTTTGCCATTCTGATTTCATCTCATGACCCTCCTCTTTCAACCATATGAGATGGCGCTTCATCAAAACAACCTATTAGGTAAATGAAAGCTGCAGAAACTAGTGTGCTGTATGTGGGAGTAAGCCATCACATTGATGTGTCATCATATGTTTGCCCTACAACAATTCCCTTTTGTAAGATTTGCAGTCTCCTTTACTCACAGATATTGCATTTGATTCAGTATTACACAGTGATTCAATTTTTTATTATATTTTGTAGTTGCTCTATTTCGATGCAAATTAAGCCTTGAGTGATTCTGGGGTATTTGAATTTCTTTACTGGCCTGGCTTCCAATAACACCCGAAGAGGTCAACTTCATTAGCAAGAAAGTAATTCAGCTTATCATGACATTAATGCATTCAACAAAACACTGCTCCCGTACAGCCATATTGCCATGGGCTCTGATTGTCAGGTCCTATAAATTAAGACTAGGTTGCCAGTAGCTGGATTCAAAAATTCATAGAAAATTAAAAAAAAAAAAAAAAAAAAAAAAAAAAAAAAAAAAAAAAAAAAAAAAAAAAAAAAAAAAAAGAAGTGACAGAACATGAATATTTTGTTTTGTGTTTTGCACTTTATATTCTTAAGTCTCTTGTTTACTGTTTATTACCTTCTACTGGCTTTCTGATTAAAAACCTCTATATTAATTCTTTTTATTTAATAAAAATAATGAAAATGGTATTATTACTTATTCTAGTAATTTCCTTTTATGGAGGAAAGAACGTTTGAAAATAATGTTTGAATAATTAAAATCTTCCTGTGGGTTAGAAGAAGAAGAATGTACTTTTTTGAAGTAAAATGATGATTAAAATGAGGATTCAGGAGAACAGCTAGACTAAATACCCGTGCAAAAGAGGTTAAACTAGATTCTTTCTTGATCATTTTTTGTCTGCAATTTATAATTTCAACAAATAAAAACAGATAACTGTAAAGAAGATTAAATAAGCTGACTATGTACAAAGGATATGGCTCCTATTAAAGTCTATTTCTTTAATTTTGAAGCAGAATTAACATTTCTTCAAGGCAGCAGCTGAAAAGCACACATCTTGTACTGGTGCTATAGACAGGTGGCCAGTATGTGCCAGCTGGACTGAAGGAGCTGAAGAAATTAGTTCATAAACCCATTCATGCCTTTCACTATCCTATCCGGGCTTATTAACTTTTATTTTGAGAAACTTCATCAGATGTACAAAATTAACACAAGACATGGAAGCATAAAGTATTGGATAGTGTTTCTCATTGTGGTAGCTTTTGCTGATGTTTAGAATAGTGGTCGGTAAAATTTCACTTGCATCTTCAGATTAATAGAAGAATCATATTTGCTTTTAAAAAGCCCAGCATCTGACCTTTTGTTTACTTCACATAATGAATGCTCCCAGCATGGTGCATACACAATAATAATCTTCCAAAAGTTTTAGCTATTTCTTCAGGGAATTAAGAGCTTATTTATTTATTTATTTAAATAAGCAGTTTAGCATGAGGTATTTGCACTAGGTTCTTGTACTGTGATATTGTTTGACTTATAAAATACTATTGGTTGCTTCTGATTTGCATGGAGAAAATAGATTTTTTTTCCATTTTCATTGTGTATTTGTTAATCCATTTCAAAAAGTATTATGCTAATTATAACAGTGTGCTTCACATTTAGCATCTGAATTGCTCATTTTCAATTTTTTTTTTAAATTGTAATCTGTTAATTACTTGTTTAATGGAGTGTGTAATTACCTACTTTAAGTTAGAAAACTGCTTCATTTCAAAGCAAGAAGCCCTTTCTAGAAATGAAAGTATGTAAATGCATTCCTTACAGATAGAGTATATAACTCTTTTGCTTCAATAATTGTTTCATTTGTGTTTGAAAATAAATTGTTTCCTACCCTCTGTCTGTAGTAATTATTGACACTGTATTCTAGGAGATTGAGTCCTAAAATAAGAAGGAAACATTTGTGAATATGTGGAGGATTAACACTGAAGAAAGTATTTTTTTAACTAAAAAAGAACAATAAATAATTTTCTAATCCTAAGAGATCAGCTGTCATGAAAAGAGAGAAAAAGGCCAATTTGTCATTATTTGAGCATTATTTATTTTCTTTTTAAACCCAAACTGAGATTGAACCTTCGTTTCTAAATTAATAGTTAAATAGTTGTAAAAAAAGTAATTAAAAAGTTAATAGTAATTTTGTATTAAAAATTAGAATGGTAGCATAACCATCCCACTGCACTTGACATTTGCTTAACTGTCACTGGCTTTGGATAAGCCAGTCATCTACCAAAGGTACATCTAATTTTTTTTTTTAATTCTATTTAATATTTTTTTAATGCTTAAAAATATTTAATTCTTTCACTGCTGAGAAGGAATTGAATCAAAGGGCCAAAATTTGTGATTCCTTCCATTCACTTCCAGGGTTGTGCAAATACTGTCAATCTTAGAATATCCTGTGAATTATTGTTTGTAATCATTCATCACCTCAGTGTCCACTAGTTTGGTAACTTGAAACACTCACCAGAGAATTGACAGATCCAGTACGAGGACATTGAAATTTAAACTTTTCTGGAGGTTGCTGAAAAAACTTCCACTATGCAGGAAAATATGAGGTGATTTTTTATCAGTCTTCCCCAGTTAAAAGATTTCTTTTTCCATTCCATAGTAAAGAAGTAAAGTAATAGAGGTAGCAAAATCTTACAGACTCACTAGATAAAAATTCAGAAAGCAGATTAAATTTCTTCTCATATAACTGCATCTAAGATAAATTTTAAAGAACTAATGGAGTCCATGTCCCCCTTCTTCAATGAAATAACACGATGACTATTCCATTAAGACTTTCTCCCCATTATTAGATGTTCTATTCAAAATACAACAATCCAGTGTGATAGAGAAATTATTCTCTTCAACTCACTGGAAGTCTTCACTGTAAAATAGGAGATATTTAACCAGTCTCTCAAAATTTCTTATTTTTATTTTGCTTCCTGAAATAGGTATTTATACTGTGATTACTGAATTACTTATTAAACCCTTATGAATATTTACTTCTGGTGGAAGAAAAATTCTGCAGTGGAAAAAGATGCAGGAGACATTCCTTCTCAATTTGTTTTCATTAATTTAGGTAACTCACTGTGAAGATTCAAAATTTTTGGTTTTTTATCTCATACCTATATGCTTAACTTTCCACATATATGGAGATAATTTAAATCTATAGATTCTCCTAGCCTGCTGAGAAACAGCTAAATTTTCCTTAAAGAATGAATGCACTCCAGACTCAAATACAATTTTGAACACAGGGTAATATTTGTGTATGAGTCTAAAAGAGGCAAGAAATATTCCCAGAAAAAAAAAATCATCCCTGGATCTGTAAGTCTAACTTCAGTGTTATGCTGAAAATAATCAATTGTTCACCATTTCTGGATATAAGTTCCTCAGTGGATTTTGCCTTAGCTTTGGCTCGGAAAATGGAAGAGGTAAGTTACTTGCTTTTCAAAATATTAAGTAAAATAAACAATTAATTACAATATATGAAAATCTCCATTTATTTTTCCTGTGGTATGTGTTGTAAATCATCTCATAAAAACCAAAGTACCTCAATAAGGGTAATTGGCAAAGCTTTTGGGGGAAAACAGTTTAGTTCAGACAGTCTTCTCAAACGTATGATACTTATAACTGAAGAAAATGTGTTATTACATGTATCAGAACTAGGCTTCACTAAAAACAAGACTTAAAAGTACAGTGATTTTATATTTTATCTCAATTGTATATATTTCTGTTACTATTCTGTTCAATTTTGTGTCCATGTTCTTACCACAGGCACAGATAAAAATGTTTTGATGCTTTTTGGTTTTGCTGCAGTTATTAAGAACTTTTGGTTATTTCTTATTTAAGTCAAAATCATACCTTTGTAAATATTTATGACCTTTTGCCCCTCTGGTTTTTGGGGGTTCTTTTTGTAGGCTGTTCAGTTCTTGTGGTGCTGTGTTTCAGGTTTTGCTTTAAAGTACTTAACTTTCCTGAATTTTCTTTCCTGTTAAAATTATTATGTTTAAACCTCAATGTTATATTTCTTTCCCAGTGAAAGATGGTTTGAGAAATAAAGTTCAGAGCTCAGTATGAAAAGCTGTTTTCTGAATTTGTACAAAATCATGAAGAATGCTGAGTTTGAAAGCTTGGATGGGGCCAAGTGTATTCCCTCTTGTTTGGTGGTAGCAATATAAAAGAGTTGAGATTTTTTGTTTGCAAATGTATCTTCTAAAAATACAATTGAAAGAAACTACCAGAACAATGAAATAGACTTTCACTCTGAAGCCCTATATTCAAATCCTGTTAAATTTATAAATGAGTGAGTTTGGTGGTCTCTGTCTCATTCTCTGTGAACATCTGTCTGTGTCACTAAGCTGTTCACATAGTTTAACATGATTGGCAGCTCTGTCCAGAAGGGATTCAGAGTATGACAGCTTGAGCTCTGCAGAACAGGCTGAAGGTGCATTGAAGGCGTATAGAACTCATGTGTGATATATCATTACTTTGATGTGCTGCATTAAATCAAAAACATGGAAACGTCCAGGAAGATACCTTTTGCTCTAGGTGACCATACACATGTTTTTTTTCAAGGACAAACTTTTAGAAAGAATATCTGACGGAAGGTTGATGTTAGAATACTAACTAGTCCTCCAATCAAGTTCTGCATATTTTATAAATCCCTAGATTTGTTTGAAGCAATTTGTCTGTGTGGATATTTTTGTTGTCAACCATACAACTAACTCAGTTTCCTGTTCTGAATGCTCTGATGCAGCAGCAATCATTCTACTTTAATTCTTAAAAATTTTAACATGCTCCAAATTTAAAAGAAGTGCAAAGGAGAAAAAAACAAGTAACTGCAAACTTCACTTTAAAAGTTATTATCAAGATATTTAATATCTGTCAAAAGTAAGTGAACATGCACAGAATTATCAAGTGAAGGCCTTGTATTTTCTTTTCCTCCTTCTCTTTTCCAAGGGAAGAAAGCAAAGGGATCTTTGGGGATTTCACTCTTTTTTTGGCCTTCACAAAGATGGATGCTACCCTATATAACTAACCAAGTAACTTGGCAAAAACAGTATAACAATAAAGCTATATTTAAACAACCCTGTTTTCAAGTCCTGACACCATAACCACTTTTCATACTTCATCCTCCCTGCAAGAGACAGTTTTTTGACCTAAATGCTATAGTTTAAAGTAACTTTTGCTTCATAACAAGGAAATTCTGCTGGTTGTTTACACTCTGCCATCTTTATAAGAATTTGTTCCCTAGTGCTGATAAAGCTTGAGTTATCTATATTACAGACCCCTTGCTAAATGTATCATTCTTTATTGTGCAAAGCAAACATTCAAATTTTGTTATTTTAAATAATATTTGGAAACCATTTTTAATGTCAACTAAATAGCAGAATATAAAAGACTATTTTTTTAAGCATCATCATTGAACTAGGGAGCATATAGTCATTGGTTTTACAAAAGCGCTTAACTGAATTGAGAGTTTAACTCCTGCTGACCTTCAAAATACCAAACATATTTATGATGCCTTACATTCTAATATGATGTAGCACATAGATCTCATATGTTTATTTTTAAATAAGGATCATTCTTCACAACTGCTTTTCTGAACTAGGATTATACATTGATTTATTCCTGCAGTCGCTCATGGATTGAGAGAACAACAAATGTTTTGTAATTGTATCATCAAAAATATTTAAATTATTTAAAAGGTTCTTATTTCTAGAAAACTTTAAAACCCACAAAAACAAGAATACTTCAAAATCAAAATAAAATCTTTAATTTTACTAGAAGAGTTTCCACTTCATCAATTTTTATTCCAATTGCTTTCTCATTAAAAGGAATGTTGTGGTTTTCACTTACATTTACTCAATTTTCTAAGTTTTTTTTTAAACAAATTCTAGTGACCAGAAATTCAGCTGTTCTCACTTTCCAGCAAACTAGATTTAGCTTTTTATTATATTCAAAGTGCAGAATTTAATACCTTGATGCTCATCAAGAAAATACAATCTTATTTATGCTATTTATCCTGTTATTCTCTCTAAGGACTCCTAAGGCAGTTTTAATTCAAGGAGGTTTGCCATTTTATTTAAAATATTCCAAAGTAAAATTAGTTGCTACAGTGAGATTTAAAAAGGCCAGGACCATTGGTATTTTGTTCTTATTTCTAAACTTTTGAGTTTCCTGGGTCCTGACATAAAATTTCAGAAACTCCTTGTTATTTTGCTGCACTGATAAATAATTTTATAAATTATTCTTATTACAAAATTCCTTAAAACTCTATAAAATACATCTTCAGACATTTGTTATGTAAGGGTAAGCCATCTCCAGTCTCTTACATTCTCTAATTTGGGACCGAACTATTGAATAGCACTATAAAAATATTAAATTGAAGTAGGATGATCTTTGCCACTGTCTTCTCATTTTTTGCCTCTTAGAAGAGCAGATTAAAACAGAAGACCATACTTTCTGATTCTCCTTTATGGTAGAAGAATTAAACATAACAAGTGAAAGGATTCATACCACCATTATATAAGAATAAAAGAAACACTTTTTTTCTCTTTATTAGTTTTTCAAGCCTCCCAGAAGCATAGCTACCAGAAGGACAAAGATTAGAGCTTTTACAAAAAAGCTGCTAAAAAAAAGTATGCACCTGGTTGAAAAATTTAATTCTCATATATGTGTTATTAATAAATGAGTTTGGGTTTAGGGTAATTTTTTATCCTTTCTCTTTCATTGGACGAGAGTAGACTTATTAAAGAAGAAGCTTCTAAAATTTCCATTCTAGAACAACCCAAACTGACAGGCAAAGGTAAATAGCTCTTAAAAATGTCATAAAAGAGTAGGGTGTCAGGAAGAAAATATGAGGAATAGACAGTAGAGTGTTGAATAAGACAATAAAGCTAAAGGCTAGGGAAGGACCCTTGGTAAGATGCTAAGGTTCTTGAAGAGTAATTCTTGAAGAGGACGGTAAAGCTTGAAAATTGATATGCAGGTCTACAGGTAGCAACCGTACAGAGTCATAGACTCTTTGACATGTTCCAAATAATTTTTTGGCCAATGACTAAACCAGAACTATCTGGCTGTTTTGGACTAATGGGGATGAGAATCAGTTATGTCTTTATTTTCTTTAAAAGTTGTGTATGTCCCTGTTGGAACCCTGAGTTCAGAGAATTCCAGCCTTTCAGTGCTGACAGACAATGATCTTCAAAAGCGCACCGCATTTGACCTGAGGCCTTGGGAAAGGCTTCCCAGATTGTGTGATAACACTGAGGTTGTTGCTGTGTAATTAAAGTTATGTCACTGGGTGGAATATGTAGAGATGTAGAAAAATAGGTTTATGGGATATAGTAACAAGATGGAGGATTTTGGGTGTGGATTAGTTCTTCTTCTTTCCTCCTTCTTCACAAATCTGAGTAGTTTGGTATTGGTTCAAAAAACCCACAGTGCGGAACATGAATGTTTAGTTATTGGATTATAAGTAAAAATAAATTAGTTGGAATTCCATAATTGGATAGTATGGACTTTAAAAGACCTTGGAGGTTAGAACTTGGGGCCATTTTCCATCTTGTTAACTTAAGAGGCACATTCTGTACAGCTGTGCTATAGGTAAGAAATAATAAACATCAATTAGAAGAACAACCCTGGTGTCTCCTGTGCTTCAATCCAAACTCTGAGTAAAAGAACTCACGAAACAGAGGCAAAGAACAAAAGAAACTAAGTAGAGAAAATTAACATGTCCCTATGTGTTGATTCTTTTACTTCACATAAATGAAGTAACAGAACTCATAAGTCAGAACTGTACAAGAAAAATGTTTAAAGAAATTACAGAAAACTCAAATCAAATTATTACCATGGTAATGAGAGCTTTGGTACTGTCAAAAATAAGGTACAGAGGCCTCCTTTTTGAGAGTTGTGCAAAGAAATTAATTTCAAAGAAACTAATTAAAAGCATTTACTTGTAATGTGAATAAAACTCTGTAAAGTCAAGTTCTCAGTGACTAGATTATCTCTTGCTTTTTATTCAATTTAATAACTAATTTTTAGTGAATTCATTGCTATTGATTTTTGAATCTCCCTTTGTGTTTTAAATAATTTTTGTGTATTTTTAATGCAATTGGATGTATTCCATTATTCTAATCCTTTATTTTTAATTCCTTCTGTGTTGCAACAGGTATTTTCTTTTCTTCTTTTTGTCATCTGTGTAATTATTAATGCTTTTCTCATTATTTTACTGCAGTATGCTTTTGTATTGTGCACAAAACATCATTGAGATTTAGTGAGGGAGAATGCAAATTAGTTATTTATGAACTAAGCTGCCCTTCATTATATCTTTGGATACAAAAAAAAGGGAGCATCAGTGTAGCACAACAGAAGAAAGAACTTACACAGTTTCTTAAATCTCAGTCCTGTAAAGCAGGGTTGTATAAGTAACAGAGGAAATTTTCCAAAACAATTTGGAATTCTATTTCTTTTAAGACCATGCACTTAAAAGATATTTATGTTTTCACAGAATTTAAAGGTACTTTTCAATATTTTTTGAGTTTAATGTGAATGTTATTGCACTTCTTTAAAAGACCTACCCTACTTTATTTCCTGAAGAATCAAATCCTTATCTCTACTTTTTGCATAGCTAGGAAATGGATGCCACATATAACATTTGTATATATACTATATAGCTGGTGTCCTCTCATGCAAAAGAATTTGCATGTTCACCAAGATATCTATTTTTACAATAGCATTTTTCAAAACCTTCTTTGAAAAAATATCCTTGAAAATAAAGTTATTTTGCCATATTTTATGGCAAAATAAAGTTTATTTTCCCATTGGGTTTTCAGAAGACTCAGAATACAATAGATTTCAGATTCCTACAGAACCTTACTGCTATTATATGGCAAGCATGCAAATTAACCAAAACAAAATAAATTAAATGTGAACTTTATATTGTAACTGCTGAACATAGATAAGATCCTGTAGTAACTTTATTTAATTTCTTGGATTACTGAAGCATAACCAGAAGATTTAAACACAAGTTCTGCATAACTGTTTACCTGATTTAAGCATTCCTAGAAGCTTGTGAAGTTAGCAGACAAAAATAATACTGAGTAATCAGAAGAAGTCAAGGTCTTCTTAAATACATGCCATTATGAAGATATTCTATGATATCATATTTTATATACAGATATATTTAATATTAGAGATCATAAGTGCATTAGAGGTCCTAAAAATACATATGCAGCCACAGTAGACACTGTAAAGTTTCCAGGGCACTGAAATGACGCTGTTAATTTTATGTATTTCATGAGTAGAAACATACATTACTGTATGATCTCTTTATCTGTGCTTCATCCCTGATCATCCCATGCCTGTACTCCTCTATGCCACATCCTTTGTCTCCACTTCTCTAGGCCTCTGTTACTGCACCAGCTCTGCATTTCTCTACTGCATTGTGTTAAGAGTCAAAATATTTCATTCTATACAGAATAGCTGCTTGTTAGCCTCTATAAAACCATGCTTGCACCACATAAAAAAAACCAAAAGTAAAATTATTTAGTCATAAATACCTGGCCAAATAAAGAAATTGTTTTCACAGTGAAACAAATCCGTAAGGCAGTTCAAGTAAAGTTCAGACAGACCAAGTCTGACAAGCCTCAGTGCTGATGTTTAGCAAATTCAATACAAAGCTTATGGCCTGCTAATAGCCATGGCAATACTAATTCTTGGGCTACATGGACACAGTTGTTGTGCTTGCAAACAGTTAGTCATATGCTGTACATCCTCATTGTTATTCAAACCACATTCTAGCAAAAGCGGGTGTGCTAGTTTTACTTGGAAGCACTGCATTTTTATTCAGGTCTATTATTTTCACATTTGGCTGCATAAGCCAAACTTTTTTAATCCATAAAGGTGTATTATTTATTTTATAAATAATATATGTTTATATGTTGTTATTTTTATTATCATCATCAGTATTATAATACCTATATATCTCTACAAAGACTTCTAACTGGGAGTGATCTGTGAAATTTAAGCACTGATGGCCAAATCTTTAGAAGAGGGTGCTATATTTCTTACATCACAAAAAAGTGGATATGAGATATTAAACTTTGTTTTGAAACAATAAAGAAGTAATTAAGGCTTAAACCACAACTTCAGTCCTCCACTAAACTTTTAAGGTATAAAAAAGGCAATAGAAATACAATGCTTTAAAAAACCTCTCCGAGCTCTGCAGCAGAGGGATGCTGCAGGAGAGATTTATTTGCTGAGTATCTGGTGATCACAGGTAAAAAAAAATGGACATTTTTAGCCAGTGTAAAAGGATTTGCTTGCTAGAATTCCTATCTCTTGAGAACAACTCAAAGCAGCTCAATATGCTTTGGCTGCCAGTTGTTGCTGATGGCTATTTTCTCTGTCACAGTGAATGTCAGAAGGTGCCTTTAAGAAAGATTTATTTGGTAAAGAGGGCAGGGTTTTTTTCAATGCACAGGAACGTGGGATCTGCTTTCTATTTCTTTCTCTCTTTCTTAGCTGAGACTTTTCTCTCTGAATGAAGTTTGAACTGATATAACTGATGGATACTTCCTATCAAGCTGTATTTTTTAACTCTTTAACGTTAAACTCATTTAAAGAAATGCACTATAAAGGAGTGAATGTTGTGCATTTGACACCAGAGTTTATATTTCATTTGATTTCTATTTATTTTAACACCTTTTAAATATGCAAGTCTTCTCCTTTTTTTTGTTTAATAATGTAATCTTAGTAAATGGATAACTATCCTCTCTTCCACAAAAAACGTATTTCAGACTACACCTATGAAATCGGGCAGTGAAAATGGCTTCTTTCATGAGTCTCAGTAGCAAATACATCACTTTACTGAGGTCATTCAAGCCTTTAGATCACTATGTTCCTTCAAGGAAGGATGTTTGCTCAAGGTCTGTCATTTTGGGCAAAAATGTTCTCTCTGTCAAGCTCCTGAGTGATGTTGCAGGTCTCTTCTACTCATTCTTGGTGAAGCTTCACAAGCTATTTAAGAGAAAAGTAGTCAGAAAAACAGAAACTGATTATGACTATGTAACCTCATTAGATGCTTGGCAGTCTGAATCAAAAGTTTTTGTTTCAAGAAATCTTATTTATTGTAAATAAATTCATAGTAAAAAAAAAAAAAAAATCTGAGTATTCCACAACTGAAAAGGCAGAAGACATGAAGATGTCCACTTTAGGGTGCTGTTATGGAAGCCTTTGGAACAGCATCATGGAAGACAGTGCCTGCCTGAGCTACAGATTGTTCTCCTGGATACTGCAGGAGTAAGGTAGCAGGCCCATGTCTCTGCTCCTCCTCTCCAGAGTGACCTGCTGCCTGGTGTTGACACTTTTGTTTGCCATTTACATGGAATTTGGAGCACACCTATAAGACTAAGCACAATAAAGCAACAACTGTTCTATGGGGCTGTGTAAGATGGTAAAATATACAGGGTGCGTTCAATAACCCTGTGCTAGAAAGAGATATTTGAAGATTTCAGTGTTAAATTGTTAGATGCAGAGACCTAAAGTGGTACCTCAGGGCTTTATTTTCTTTGATAAAACAAAAAACACCACACTTTTCCATTCGAGGAAGAGTAGCATCTAAATACTTTCAGGACCTGGGTTTCTACATACGTGAATAATTGCCACAGAAAATGTTCAGCACCATTGCTGTCTGTTGTTTTGCATTTCATTTAACTGAGAAAAGACAAAGAAACCCCAGTAGAATTACTTGACATCAGAAGCTGGAGCTTCTCACATAAGTAGTCTCCAGAAATCCCTTATTCTATGTAAGTCAGTTGCCAGAATCTTGAAAATTGATTCCACTGATGTAGAAAAGCTACTTATCTGAGTACAGATAAACAGGGATGCTTTTGTGAAGTTGTATGTGTGAAGCAATTTTCCATCTTTCTGTGATAATGAGCACAAATCCTAGATGTTTTGCAGTAGTTAACTGGTCATATGCCTTTTCCTGTGCATTTTATTGGTTCATCTTGTGACATCTTTAGTCCATGTGATTTTCTTTCTTGCACTTATTATGAAATAGATCCTTCCCCTTGTACACCTCCAATTTCTACAGAATTTTACATCTTTAAGTTCAGGTCCAAGTGGCAAGCAGAATATCAAGAAAAAGATGTACAAAAGCAAATAACATTCTTTCATTAAGTCAATGGCTTATAATTCTTAGCAGATTTTTTCCAGATGAGCAGATGGGAATTTATGATTAATGAAAGTATGAAAACCCCTTGTGAATTATTATTCTTTTAATAATCTAAGATGTAGAATAGTTCATTTCCTCCTGTTGTATCAAGAAAAACACACTATAAGAAAAAATGGAGAAACTAACCAGAAAAGATGGTTCTGTTGCTAGCATGCTGCATCTAATCACAAACTGGTGAGTGGATCTGAAATTAGGAAATTTCTATGTAATAGCACCAAGAAAAATAAAGTATCGGCTTGCAATAGTTACTGTTCTAAAGCTGCCTCAGTATCTACTCCTCAGCATTTTTCCTTTAGAAAAATGTTATTGTGGCCAAAATAATGGTTATCAATTTTAGTAGTAGTAGTATGATTAGTATTATTATATTAAAGTGGGAGACAAAACAACAATCTCAATAATGAGGAACTGTTTCAAAAATAAATTTTGAAAATTTATATAATTCTGCTCCATTTTCTCTACTTAAAAAGAGATTAATTAACCTAGTCTAGTTCCATCTATGTTCATCCCCAAATACTTGAAACTGTGCATCATACAAATGACTACCAGATATTTTGTAAGTGGTTCTATTTTTCTTACTCATTTGCCTTGATGCCAATAAAACTGAAATTGCAAGTCCATGAGAGTTTTACCATTTATTTCACCTAGTGTCTCATTATAAAATTCAGCCATTTACAGTGAGTCTCCGAGCTATTAATGTGAATTAGTGAGGCTCTTTTGCATTGCAACAGAAGTAATGAGCTTATACCTCAGAGTATTTACAGTTTACTAAACAAGTCTTCCTTTTTGTACCTTGCATATTAAGCAACATTTCCCTCTCAGAATGGTCTTTATTTTATCCATTTAACGTAACAATGAAAAACATATAATTACATCTAGCCATCTGAATTACTGGATAAGAGTTGAATTTCAATTAATTATAATAAGACTGGTCCATTCCCTTTCCTCGGGATGGTGGGAAAATGAATCATTCTAAAACTAAGAGAAGGTTCCATGACTACACTCTAGCATAACCTCACTGTCTTGACAAAATTTCCATTTTAATGTTACTACTATCTGCCTAAATACTTCTCTTTCTCTTCATAGAATCATAGAATGGCTTGCATTTGAAGGGACCAGAAAGAATTTCTTCACATAAAGCATTATTAAGCATTGGAATGGTCTACCCAGGGAGATGGAGTCTCCATCCCTGGAGATGTTCAAGAAACAACTGGACATGACACTTAGTGTTATGGTCTAGTTGACAAAGCAGTGATTGATTAAACATTGAATGTGATGATTTTAGAGGTTTTTTCTAACTGAAATGATTCTGTGATTCTATGATCTTAAAGATCATCTAGTTCCAATGCCCCTGTAATGGGCAGGGACAGCTTTCACTAGACCAGTTTGCTCAAAGCTCCATCTAACCTGGTCCTGAACACATCCAGGGATGGGACATCCACAATTTCTCCAGGCAACCTGTTCCTGTGTCTCGCCATTCTCACAGTAAAGGATTTCTTCCTAATATTTAATCTAAACTTAGTCTCTTCAGTTTAAGCCCATTCCTCCTTGCCCCATCACCACGTCTTTGTAAAAACTCTCTATAGCTTTCTTCTAGGCCCCCTTTTAGGTACTGGAAGGCTGTTACAAGGTTTTCCCCAGAACATTCTCTTCTCCAAGCTGAACAATCCCAATTCTGTCAGCCTTTTTTCATATGGAGAGGTGCTTCATCCCTTTGATTATGGGGGTTTCATTCTGCTCCCCAGTTCTGTCTTTCAGCTTGTGGGCTGGATACCCTTAGGATGACTGACCTTACTATTAAAGACTGAGGCAAAAAAAGAATCAAGTATCTCATCCTTTTCTGTATCCTCTGTCATTATATTTCCCCTTGTATGCAATAAAGGATGGATGGAGATTTTCCTTAACCCTCTTTTTATTGATGATGCATTTGTGAAAACATTTTTGCTGTCTTTTACAAAAGTAGCCACTTTTGTATGAGATTACTAGATCAGCATCACTAGTAGCCTTAAAATTATTTTCCATGCTAGAAAAAAGTATAAATCATAAGGTTTTTTGTTTATAAAGCAGCTCATGAATAACAGAAGAGAAAACAATATATCGGGCTCAGAAAATCCTTCTAAACTGCTTCAATTCATAGGGAGTTGCTATTTCAAATACGTTAGTGGGCTATAATTTCTTGCAGAAAAGGACTGCAGAGTTATTCCCAGAACTTATAGATTCCTTTGTTTCCATGCACTCCTTAGCTGTCTAGTAACACTCCTACTCTTGGTGAAAATTAGCACAATGCAAAATAAAGAATAAAATAACAGCCAGTGCTAAAACAAAAGCAAATTCAAGGTCAGTTTATTGCATTTGAATTATTCATCATTCAATGATGCAGGAATTAATTTTAGTATAACTATTCTTTTTTTTGTCTAATTTTAGTAAAACTGTTTAATAAATATGCTTAATAGGAACCTAAAATACTTGTTCACAGACAAATCCTTAACCACTTGCATCAATCCAGTTGATATCACGGAAGCCAGAAGGAAAAATGTTTCCTCTTCTTGGCTCTGTTCTGCTCTGATGGTTCTATTTCCATCTCTGCAATGTTATCATGACCTTTAATATACACAGTTACGCTCATATCACCTCTTTGACATCTGGTGTTGCAGGAGTGTGATTCAATGAGGTGGCCAACAAGAGAGTCCAGACCACAGAAAGAAACTCTTGACAAATACCCTAATTTCTTTTCTTTTACACATCTCTTGATCACATTATGCCACTCACCTTACCAGGTACTACTCTTTTAAGAACATCTCTTAATTTATTTATCTTACTCATAATTGCAAACCAATGAGATTTCTTTTATCATCCATACAGAATTGTTAACCTGTCAGAAATTTCGGAAAGCAAAAAACTTAATACTGCAGTGACTTATGACATAGAAAAATTCAATAATTTAATCAGGGTATCAGCTTTTTCCTGCAAGGTTTTTGAGTGTAAACAGGCATCTAAACATGAAATTAATTTTAGCAATTTCTGTTTGCACATGCACACACACAGACAAAACGAAGCAGAAAAATCCCACCCAACCAAAACTGCCTTTCATAGGTTTCGGATAACACTAGTTCATTGTCTGAGAAACCTGGAGAAAAAAAACTTGTAACCTTGGCAGCCTGGGTAGGTATAGCGGATTTTATAGAAAATACTTTGTTTCTACAAGACATTAACTTTGAACTAATTTAATTGAACAAGCATTTAACTTATAAAAGACATGTTAAACATAAAATTATTTCTAAACGGTTCAGTCTTGTCCCTCAGCTCACCATAAAATTTTCCTATTATATATGAATTTTCCAGGCACATTCTCACACAGAGCTGTACTTTTGGAAACAAATAATACTAAACAAGCAGGCAGAGTTACATTAAAAGAAGCGTGTAAGTGGAACATTCATCAGGGCTTAAAGAATCATTGAGGAACTATACCTGGAAAAAATGGTATGGAGAGCTCATGAACTGATTCACTTTTGTTCAGGGACTCACTTTTGTTCAGCAGAATGGATTGCCAAGAAGTTTGACACTCCTAAAAAAGGGATGTGCTAGTATTGAAGTCATCCATAAACACCATAATAGTTCTTTCTCAGAGCTGAAAGTCTGCAAACCTTCCAGCTGAATATAATGATGAGCCCATTAACAAGATGACATTCATTTGAGCAGCAGGCAGTAATAGATGGATAGATAAGTCAGATACTGTCAGCTGACACAGGCTAAATATGCAGTTGTAATCAGTGTATCAGAACAGTATCTCTAATTTGACACTGATGCAGAGAGGTTTCTATACAGCTTTCTAAAAATGGACTTTGTTGTCACATTGGCATGCGTGTGTGTAAAACATGCTGTCACTCTCACAACCTCTAGTCCTGACTCTTGATGGAGCTCCACTTATTTTCAAGGCATTTATGAATAGAAGAGAGAATGCAAGAACCACACTTGCAGATTTGTCCTGAAGTGAAGTGCCAAATTCAATGTGTGTTGGACTGTCTTCTTCAGGAGCATGAACAAGACAAAGCAACCAGCAGAAGAAACTCCAGCCTTTCTGATACTGGCTATGAAAAGAAAGAATCTTTTGCTACAGGGGTTTTGTTCCTTCGTTCTCTGAGGTTCAGAGGAAGGTTTAGGGGCTAAGGAGGGAAAGGAATTTTACTCTTGTCAGTCTAAAGAACCTATGAGTATTTATAATGGTGGTTTATTCCATGTTTTTCTTTATGGGAAAACAGCTATAGTAGGCAAATTTTTTTGTCTCAGTAAGTAATATTTTGATGAGTTCTAGTAACAAGTAACAGATAATTAGAAGGAGAACAACGGTTTAAATGTGAAACATAAATACTTCTTATAAGAAAAAGGAGTAGTAAAATTAGAAATTACTATATTAGAAATTAAAAACAGTAGTTAGGCTTATTTTTTAAATGTTTATTTTTATGGTATTTTCAATTATTTTGTTCCTAATAATGTACTGACAAGTACATTAAATCTCAAGCATTCAGTTTAGCAAAGAATTGAATGCAAGTGTTCCTAGACAGTCATAGAAAAATTGTGGAATCTATGACCCGAACAGTTGCATCAAAAACTGATTGTAGCAGTGATACAAAATAAAAATGTATCCTATTCTTCATATGTTCAATTAAAATCATTAATTTAGAAAATTAAATTCTTAGAACTTTTCACAAATAATGCTAGTTTCAGTCTCAGATCTTTCAAATACTGGATATCATAGCAGAAAATAGCATTTTTCATACACAGAAGTGCCTCAACCTCAAATCATCTGAAAGTTTGGGATTCAATAATGAATTGTGTCTAAAAGGGAGACCACTGAAGATTTTCAGGTATAACAGTAGTTTTCGTGTGATCATCCAGGAACAAATAAAGTCAACATAAGAAAAGACAGTAAGAAAAAAATAAGAATTTTTGGAGACAGAAACTGTTGAAACAAATTCTGTTTGTTTCATTAAAACTTTTTATTTTCAAAATAAAAGTACATAAAAATCATGTGAAATATTTTTTATTTCTAAACTCATGACAAAGAACAAACATAAAGCAGCAAGCTATCTTCTCTGACTGTAGATTTTCAGCAATTGTGAAAGCATCATTAATGAAAGGCCAGACTTGACACTTTTAAATGAGTTCTTTTTATTGGAGGCAAAATCCAGTGGACAATGTTTCTACACTAATAACATAGCCTCTTCCTGTCTTCTCATTACTGGAGAACAAAGCAGACAAATCATTGTCACATCTATATTTCTCAGGTGCAACCACATGCTACAATTAATAGAATTTCATGGGCATTCTTAATAGGTTAACACTAAGCTGTAGTCTGTCAGATATAGTTTTATGATATAATGCTCAACAGTTTTATGTGCAAAGGTGTTAGGACTTTCTAAAAGCTAAATATGTTGACCGGTGCAGTGAAACTGTCATTAAAACAAAAATACAATTTTCTGCCCAACCTGATACAGTTTTGGAGTTGCTTGGCTGACAAGTTTTTCTTAAAGTGAGGACACCAGAACCAGTCAAATTATTTTAAGCTAATTATTTTAAGTAAACAATTAAGCAAAAACTGGAATAAAAAGGTTTTAAGCTGAGAAAGATGGAACTTTGGGGAGGCTAGGGAAACTAATTTTAAAGAAATTTGTGAATAGATCTGCCCTCTGGACACTGAGTCTAGTCACTGAGTCTTATTCACTGGTACTGTCCTTAGTTGAACAATATTTTTTCTCCTCTGGGCTGCAATAAACCTCCAGCTTCTTGGTATTCCTGGAAAAATTGGCTTCTGTTACTCTTAAAGTATGTGCACCTTTATGCCTTCTTGCTATATTTGTCTCCTTTCTGCCTGCCTGAACACTACACCCCTGAAGATACCCCCATTTAAGCATTCTAATTTGATTTTTCTAAGAAATTATATTCTCTCTATTCCTAAGTTCCAAGAAAAACTAAAAGTTATATATATATATGTTTATATATATATGACATCATATATATATATATGAAACCATTTTAAATGAATGAAATAGGAAATGTATTAATCTGAATGGTAAGAAACGGGATAGAAACCACAGAGAGAAGATGATTTATATATTCAGGAAACAAAGGCACAAATACAGATGCTCTAAGTCACTGTATTTCAAAATGTGTTATATTCCCTTTGCTTCAGGATCATGAACTGAAAATGGAAATATTCATTTATAGTGAAGCTTACAAGTATATAAAAAATATTCATTATTTTAATAACAATACATCTTTAAATATTTTTAAATGGAGTTGGTACTTGATCTTGTTTAATCAAAATATGAAATTTGGGCCAAATTCATTAGTAAGCTTTACTGCTTTGAATTTCTTTTGCAAAGGGTCCATAGTTTGTCAATGACTCAGAATTGTATCAGAGTTTCTTCTATGATTCCTGACAGAGAATTACTGCCTCTTCAGTTTTCATTATGTGAACTAAATTTTATAGAGCAAAACATTTCAACCCAGTTTTGGAGTCTGAATTCAATATAATTTGTGTTCTCAAGGCAGAATCTCAGGTGAAACAATAGAATCCCACTTCATCCACCCCCACAGTGGTTCCAACTAGCAGCTGAGAATCTGAAATCACAGCTGAAAGAGGCTCAGAAGTATTTATAAAAATAGTCTTGGTGTTAACAGTGATAAATTGCTGTAGCAATTATAGCATGCTTGCTGATAACAATGCAGTTGCTTTGGCAATTTTTGATAAAGGTACTACAAACTTTATCAACTCCGTACTTTTGGGGTTTGTTTGTAAGAAATATTTACAAGTTTAGAAAGGAAAGAAGTGGCAATCTTCTTTATGGAGTTAGTAACCTAAATGTGCCTTTGGTACTTATCTGAGGATTTCAACAGTGAAAAGAAAAAAATTAATGTTGTGCAACAATGTTAGTGTGCAAAGATAGGAGAACATTAGAAGGAACTTCTATTTTGATAATATATTTAGCTGAAGAAAGCCTTGTTCCTTTATTATGGAATGGCAAATACTTGAAAAAAATTTAAAAGCTAGTACTCTTAAATTGGGGTGGAATTCTCATTATCTGAGTGAGCACCTCTGTATCTTCTCCTGTAACTGGGTGTAGTTAAATAAAATTGGAAGAATAGAATACGGCCAGACCATAAAAAGTTCCTATCTGCTACTGATTGGTACCAATGCAATTTGGATTTCTGAATAGCTCTCTTAGTGTCTTAAAAATCCAGGCAGAAATGAAGATGAAATTAACTTGGGTATTTCTCTCAAATTTAGGGTGGCCTTGTAGGTCTGACCTGATAGATGCAATCAGATTCTCTCTGGAACAAATTCAGTGGCAAATTTTTAAGCAGCACCTGTCAAAATACTGTATGAACAATGATTAATAACTGACCAATTTAGTTTATGTGTGAACTGTTCACTGATATATAGTGGATTTTTTCTGTAATGTCTTAAAAAAACATACATTTTCTACAGAGAAAATGCCACATTTTCACAGATGTCGTTAACCTTTTCCAGATAACAGATAAGAAAAGAAATCCTTGCTTCCATTGCTTCTGAGGATAACACGTTTATGTGACATGCAGTACCTCCTTTAAACCAAATTGATTGTCATTAATGATATTTTTAGTGTCTAATTTTTTATTAATGAAGTCCTGAATTTGGATTCTATTACTTTTGTCAAGAGTGAATATCTAGTCTGGATCATCCTTTTAAAATGCCAGAATTTAGAAAATGTTGTGCTGTACTCTGAATAAAAATAAATAAATTAAAAAAAAAATTAAAAAATTAAAATTAAAATTTAAAAAAAATTAGCTTCTCAGCTGCTCCTTCCTATGCTCAGTGCACTTCAGGATATATACCTAGTAACCTAGAGCACTTTAATTCAGAAGAGATTTATTCCACAACCCTTTATATTCATAGCCAACATTTTAAATTCTTAATGTATCCTCTTCATTAGTCTAATCTCAGATAAAGGACATTTTTTCCCTCTTAAATAGCAGTATTCGGTTCTTGTTCTGTTATTTCAAAATCCTGTCTGTTTTAGTTCATTTTACCTTCTTAACTTTTTGATCAATCAGACCCTTTTGCAGTCTTCTTTTTCACCCACGCACTTTTTTTTTTTTTTTTTTTTTTTTTTAATTCTGATCTTTTTGGACTTGTATTTCATTGCTGCATTTCCAAGATTTAAAAAGTTTTAGTCTGCATAATTAAAACAGTTCTGTTTATCATGCCTTCTGAAGTGCTTTAAAACCTCTGTATTCATGCTGAAACTTCCTAAAGTTTTTTACTTCACCACTTGCATGGAAATGGTGCACAAGGATCTCAAAATAAAACCTGGTTCATCAACAGATCTCAAAACCCTGATGTTAATTAACCTCATTTATCAGAGCTCTAGTACTCAAGATACTCCAAAGATTAATTTTTTAAACTGGTTTATTATTCAAAATATCAAAATCCAAGACTGATTTAAAATCTAATAAAGCTTAGTGGGATTCTAAATAATGAAAAACCATCTTATTGAAGAGAAAGTTGGGAAATAATTTGGTCCTTGTGTATAGATACAACCACATAGAAAATTGTAATGGGAGGCTTTTCAGCCCTTTTGACTGAGGTATGAGAGAATGCAAGGACCAAAAGTCTGTTCCTGGCATTGAGGGTTGTGTGCCACTACAATAATATGGCAGGTGACAAAATTACCAGTGTTCTAAGTCTTTTAAAAAGAATTAGCTAACCTTTCAAAAGATGTTCTCTAACACAGTTGTGTGAAAAGTTAAGCACCGTTTTTGCATTTTGTCATTTCTGGAATTGGAGGTTGGAAGCTCTGGAATCAACACCTTTATTCTCTTTTTGCATGCCTCAATGAACAGAACTGAATGTGTGTGCTGCGTGCTTAGGACAGTTGCAGCTCATAGTTGAAACAAAAATTCGTACTTCAGCAGATCAGCTACTATCCTCTGAGTTATATATCATTCGTGTGTATGATGCACAATCAACTTGTTGTCATCTATTCTCCCACCGGAGAGCAGCCATGATAAAGTCAAGAAAAGAGATTAGTAATCACAGACTGTTCAAAGAATGCTTTTCATGTTATATGACTGACTGATGTTTCTTGCTCACCTCCTCAGGGACATACTGACAGCTAAATTTCAATCTGAGCAGTTTCTTCCCCCCACTCCTAAGAAATTTTGTATAAATTCTCTTCTAAACTTGTTCTCTCCCTATTCTCCATTCCCTTTTTCTTCCTCCCAGTGCAGGCATGATTCAGCTCCCAGAAATACTCCGGTCTGTTCTACCCAAATGATCCCCTGCTATTACAAAGGCTTTAGACCTTTCATCCTTACCTATTTTTGGAATGTTTTGGAAAGTTTTCTAAGAATGTATATACTTTGTTTTTCAGGTTTTACATTTGGTAGAAAATAATCTAACTCTCGAAAGAAAGACATTTGTTTAATTATATCATTTACTGGGTGAGCAGTACATTCTATTAACATATATTTACCTCATGATTTGGAGGTCAAATAAGAAGGAAACAAGCTATGATGCCACAGAAGCACAGAAACATACAGTGGCATATATACTCATACGAATGACTTTTTACAGAGAAAATATCATTGATTTCCAATATGCTGGTATATTTTGTACGCATAAATAATTTACTTCCTATTGGCTTAATTCTTATGACTCAAAATGATAGCTAGGAAGACCTTCTGGACTTCCCAGGCAAAGCAAAACTCACACTGTCCATTGCGAAGGGGGGAATTTTCTTCATATCAGTTTTGAGCCTTCAAGAAAGAGACAACATGTAGAGTCCTGAAATAAGACATCAAACCAAAACAATGAGGACAAACAAGAAAAAATCTATGTCAGGAGATATCCTGTATAATAATGTTAAACTGTCATCTTTGTGTAGTACTAAGTCTGTAAAACTACTCAATTATATTTGCAATAAAATCCTTTTTCTACAGATATGGTATGATTCAGATAAGCAGAATGCCATTAATTTCCCTTTTCCTCTGTGTATGTAGAATATTAGAATAAAATGAATGAAAGTTTCAGTAAACATATAAGACATTTAAATCATTCTACAGCTACAGTAAGAGAATAGCAAGAGATGGGGAATAATTTATTTACAAAAAGTAGAATAATGATTTTTTTCTATGATTTCTAAGGACAGGTTTTTCTTATTAAAGTTTGTTTCATTTAATTAAAAACCTAGATGCTGGAGCGAACAAGAGACCTGGCTGATAGAATTACATCAAAGGAGCCTTTCCAGAGAAATAAGTTGTATGGTGTACTAGAAATGGAGCTGTTCTATGTAGCAACAGATTTGGAAGGTCAGAAAAGAAGCTGACCTATTGCAGAGAACAGTGACTTTTGGAAAGCTGGTAATGCTCTATGATTGATGCATAAGGGGACTTTTAGTTTGTTGACTATAAGATAAAATTAGGAAAAAGAAACAGAAGTGATTAAGCGAAACAGCAAGATAAAGTTACAGTTGCCATTGAGACTAGCAAATATGCTGTGCATCCTAGAAAGGAAAATGTTACATTCTCAACTTGAAAAAGAAATTATTACTCATAAATAAACAACAGAAATAAGAAATACTGAAAATCTCTTTGGTTTTTCTTCATGTTGGTTGGTGTTCCTTTTCCTCTGACACTCAGGTCAAATATTTAAAATCAGATGTTATGAATATATTTGGATACTTCAGTCTTTACAGCTGTTCATTCTCTTGTATACCCCATTACAGAGATAAGAAAATGTGTTTCTCTAAGCAAAATGTCATCCCACAAAAATTATTCTGTTTCAAATGTTTTAAAATCTAGTAACTTGGTTTGAGTTTTATTGTTTTTTTCCCCAATCTATTCACAACTTCCAGAAAAGTTTTCTAATCTATCATATTAAGTATTACCTCAAAGAACAAACTCATTGTGTATATGATATTGATTAAGAAATATAAGGTAAGTTACTAAAAAAAGCTTCCTTACTTTTCTGAAAGTGGAAAAAAATCCATACTCTCTCACATACAGTAAAATTCATGAAACATATTAATAGACAAAACAATGAGAAAATAATTTTTAAGGAAAATGTCAGACTACAACTGTTCTGTCTTACAATTTGCCTGTAGCAACACAAAACCAGCTAAAAACAAAGCTTCACAAACACTGCAAAGCTATCTCTTCAAATAATTTAAAAGTCTTTACTATTCCCTTATTTTTTTCCATTTGCCCAAATATTCTAAAAGTGTTTGATTTTTCAGAATGTAATAAGAATACTGTAAAAAACCAGATGAGAATACTATTAAAAGATAGATGAAATGTGTTAGAGTCTATGCTAAATAAAAATGACAAAAGGACTTTTTCTTACAAAAACACCTAGTCAGATTAGTTTATTAATACAATTAGATGAAGTATATTCTGCAATTTCAGCTATCAATTTACTCTTAGGCATTTTTTGCTTTACTTAATCAAATTGGGAGATTTTTCGAGCTACATAATCAATATGTAAATTAAATTGTAGAGAAGCATAAAAAACACCCAAATTATTTTATCAGATTTCTTTCCATATCCCCTGTCTACAACACTCTTTATTCAAAAAAGGAAGAGGAAAACCACACTGGATAATATATATTTTAATCGTTTTTTTACTTTCCAGAGTATTGCTATCATTAACATTATAATGGCAAGTCAGTAAATTGCTATTTTCATTTTGAGACAAGAGGCTAATACTTATTATGGGATACCAGCATTTTAATGGGAAAAGATGATTTGATGTGAATGATAAACAGATCATTTAGTACTGCTAATGCTTCACATTATGTGCTTCATTAATTGAATGTCCTATGTAGCTTACATTTAAGTATACACAACTGCGTCAAGCTCATTTATTTAGCTATATGTGCTGGCACAGTATATGGCTAATATTTTTCTAATCTAAAACCTGAATACCATTTACCATACTCTTCACCTTTCAATTTATACTCAATTAGAATAGTAACTGTACATGAGTTTAATGCAGAAAAAAATGAGCACTTATATGACATTTTCTCAAGGAAGTTCAAGAACAGTTCACTTAGAGTTTATTTCAAGAACTATTGAAGGTTAGTGGAAAACACGATGTATGAACCATTGATCTAACACACACAATCTCTACAGGATGATTATGGGAAATTCATTAACTAACATAAGACACTAGTTCGCAGTCCTTTGGCTATACAGTACATTTTCCTAAACACCGATATTCTTTTTAAGAAAACTACTGTAGCTTCCTTTTAAAGTATTAATTTAAAGTAGTACTAATCAATTATTCAGAATTTAAGGTATGTTTCTTCCATGGACCATTTTGAAGATTTGACCTTGAAACTTTAGTTTCTTGTTTACATTATATATCTGTGGTATTAAAAATTTTACTTATTTTACAACTGTGAAACCTGGTATAGGCTCAAAGAAGTTGAGTTTTTAAGAAATCTGCAGCTGACACTTAATTCTGTACTTAGAAGTAGTGGGTATTACAAATATTATAATTTTACGCACATAATTCTATATCTGAGATTCTCCATAATTCAGAAATACTGCCCCTTAAAAGTACTCAAAGAATGGGAAAATATTTCTACCTTGTGTAAGTGATTATGATGGAAAGTTAACAAGAACTTCTGATCTTTCCATTTTTAGGGAAGAGCTCTGAGGACAAATTACTCTTTACATTATCTTTTGGAGTTTTGGAGGCCCAGTGACTTCATCTAGTGCTTGTACAGGCCCAGCTATCAGCATTATGATGCTGATAGAAATCAGAAAGAAATTTTAAAGACTGACAAGGATCTGGTGAACCATGAATGTTTTTTACTATTAGTTGAGGAGAGTAAATATAATTAGTTAATTCACCTTTTTATTTCTCTAAAATATTAAAATAGACACTATCTGGTTGTCAAAAATCTGATAGATTCTATGAGTATGGAGAATAGATGAATGTGAAAAAAATGGACC